>NW_020955218.1:2633907-2754840 GCF_003031625.1 Empidonax traillii | reverse complement strand
TTTTTTTTTTTTTTTTTTTTTTTTTTTTTTTTTTTTTTTTTTTTTGACTCCTGCAAGTTTCGGTTTTCATCCTTCAAGAGAAAGATACGGATTGCAAAGCTCTTCCCATACCGTGGATGCCACGGAGTGTGTTTTGGGGAGTTGCTGAGTCAGATAGAAGCAGAATGGCTTCCTAAGGTTGACTGGATATTAAGCTTCTCCCCTTGAACAGAGTAAAGCCTCTGAGGGCAAGGTCAGCTGCAGAAAGAGGTGCTGTAGCAGAGCCTGCAAGTTTAGAGGGACATGATCTCAGTAGGATCATGGCACTGGATGGCTATAGGGCTGGAAGTGGTTTTTCACAGGTCTGTGTGGTACTTATATGAAGTAAAGAGCAGTATTAACTTGGATGTGAGGGCTAAATGGCACTGGCATCCCGGACAAAGATGTGGAGTTGCCTGGAGGAGGTGTGCTGGTGTCTGAGAAAAGCGTGGTACATATCAGAATCAGAGCTGTCTGTAAGGTGCTTTGGGATACCTCTGAACAGTACCAGCAGAAGCGACAGTCTCCATCCTGGATCATCCCACGTTCACTCCTTGAAGGGTGATTGTAACCTGGTCCTACACAGCACAGAACTATTACAAAAACACAGTACTCCACCTGCTATTCTTAACCCAGTCAGTCTCTCCGTTCAAGAAGTTTGTGTGTTCCAATAAAAACAACCTAGCTGTGCACTTTTCTGTAGCTTTTGCTGAGAACTCTTCCCAGGTTGGCACCTGAATGCCTTACTCTCAGCAGTCAGAGGCTTGCTTGCTCTGTGTGCAGGTTATTGCCATAGAATAGTTAGGACCTACAGCTTCTTTCCTTCCCCATTAAATAGTGGCCTTGTTCAGTATATTTCTTTTTAAAAATTGCTTACTGTTGGAAGCAATGAAGCACATTCTGGGGTTTTGATGGCTGGGGACTCTGGTGATGGTTCCATATAAGATGGGATCTTACTATTTGCTGTATTCTTAACTTCTGCTAATAAAAGAACCAAATGAATTACTGTCTAGTTTGGGTCTTTCTGTGCTCTGTGTGTGAGGGAAGGTGTTAGGTGTGTCTGATGCTACCACTGTGTGAAGTTGCTTGTCATAAGAATTCCCCTGATGTACATTTATTCCAGACTGGCAGAGAATGATAAGCCTGGGACAGTCTGCTCAGTTTTCACCTCTGCCATATTTTAAAAGTAATGTGAAGAACAAAGTGGGATTGGTGGATTGGTGTTACTGCTAAGTTTGGTCTTTAATTTTGGAGAGCTCTGCTAAACCTATGCTGTAGAGTGAGGGCATAAAGCAGCAGTGTGGTCTTGGGGCTGGCTATCCTCAGTGAGGACTCTCCAGGCCTTCAAAGCTGGGCTAGCTATTATTTCAAAAATTACCTTTTTTTTTTTAAGTACAAATTTTTAGTGCCTCAGTTTTCCAGTTCCTGGTCTTGCAGGTTTTGGAACACTGTCCCCTTCCTCATTCCAGGGTTTAAAAGGGCTCTCACTTACCCCTGTGACTTGGGTGCCACACGACAACAGGCTGGCCAGGTTGACTGGCCAGAGAACGGGTGAAGTGTGTTCAAAGGAGCAGAAACTGAGATTTACGGACAGCACTGGAAAGCCAAAGGTGAAGAAGCACTGGGAGATGAGCATTTGCAAGGAGAAAAATGAGCAAGAGGGACCAAGGATGCAAAGAGGAAGAGCTGGGCGGGGGGAAGAGGGTGAATGCTGGAGACCCTGCTTGTTGTGGGAAAATTTTAGGTGAGTTGAGATTGAAAAGAAGCTGAGGAAGCCTGGATTTAAATTCTTCGTGTAAAGGAAAGGCCTCCTATCCTGCACCCCTGTAAAGGATTGACTATCTTCTGGTATGCAGGCTTAAGGACTGGCAGGAGTGGGAAGGAGTGGGTTTTGGCTGGGAAGGGACTGACCAGAACATCCCTGTGCCAGACTGCCTTCTGCTCTGTCATCGCTGCTCCTCAGCTGTCAGCAAACATCTGGGAACTGCCTGGGCAAGATACGCCTAATCCTCCTCTTGTGTTGGCTCACACCAAACTGAGCTGTGGGCTTTGTGTTTTGTAGTGACATTGTGAGAGGGACAGCCCTTGTAAATGACCTCGACAGCTTGAAGTCTCAGGATGGAGTAGTATTGGTTTATTTATTTTTTTTTAATGAAAAACAAATTCAAGGAATGGTGGAGAATGTTGGCATCACATTTCACACAAATGTCACTAAAACTAGCTTCCACATTTGAATATGAATTAGGCTTATTCTGTTTTCAGAAAGCAGAGTGATACTTAAAAGTCTTCTGAGTAGGCTAAAATTGTGTGTCCTGCCTCCTCTGTGTAGTTGTGGTCATGCTCTGCCCCCTCCCAAGAATCGCTTGCTTCATTCGTTGCTAGGTATCCTGAGTGTGGATTTAAGCGCTGCAATCAAGGTGAGTGTCTAAGGCCATTGCCTAACTTTTTAAGGAGCTGGTAGTAAATGAAGCATATGATTAGGATAGAGGAGCTGAATTCAGTTTAGTTGAAGCTATTTGAGGCTTCCCTGCAAAATTGAGGGTTTTTTACCTTCTTTTTCACCCTTGCCTCCTGTGTGGCATCAAAGCAACTTGTTTGAACTAAACCTTCCTGCTGCTCACTGCTTCTATATCTGTGTGGGTTGCCCAAGCTGAAATTCTTCAGCCTGATTTCCAGGAGTGCTGAGCACTGATGTGGTTTCAGTGAAGTTTCTTAAAAAGATCAGCTCCTTGGAGAGGATGTGTGTTAATTCCTAAGTGTGTATTGCCCTGGAAGAGGAAATACTGGGCTTGAGCTCACGGCAGCATCGAGCGTGTCCCACCTGATCATCTTCAGCTATTTTAACAATGAACAAAATAGGAAAAATGCTGGAGGAAACTGCCAAACATCATGTTGCTGCAAGTGGATTGCAGTGTAACCAGTTCCTTGTTCACTGCCGGGAAGGTAAGTTCCTTGGGGAGGGATGGTGGGATGTGAGCCCCGTGTGTGCAGGGGGATGGGTTTCCAGCTTGGTCTTATCGTAGAATCACAGAATGGCTTGGGTTGCAAGGGACCTTAAAGATCATCTGATTCCAACCGCCCTGCCATAAGCAAGGACACTTTCTGCCAGACCAGGCTGCTCAAAGCCCCATCCAGCCTGGGCTTGAACACCTTCAGGGATGGGGCATCCAGAGCTTCTCTGGGACACCTGTGCCAGTGTCTCGCCACGCTCATAGTAAAGAAATTTTCTGGTATTTCCAGGAGCTTCACCT
This sequence comes from Empidonax traillii, assembly GCF_003031625.1. Classification (NCBI taxonomy): domain Eukaryota; kingdom Metazoa; phylum Chordata; class Aves; order Passeriformes; family Tyrannidae; genus Empidonax; species Empidonax traillii. Next base: position 2,751,571 of record NW_020955218.1, on the reverse strand, counting down.
TCACCTTTCTCTAGTAAAATTCATGGTTAAACAGCTGAGGTATTCTGTTTGTGAGCTGGGAGATGCTTGCACTGGAGATGCACCACGATTCTGTTCTGTTAGCAGCCTCATCTCTGTAGTGGTACAACAGGGCACGGAGACACTTCACAGTTGGCGTAAAATCTGAACCAGTCTAGTTGTAAATGAGATGGGAAAATCATTGGCCTGGCTGGGTTCCCAGAGCAATGGTTGTGTTAACCTTTACAGAGGCAAATGACACCCCAGCCACTTCCAGTAGCTGTCTTTGCTTTCACCTCCAACCGTGCCGAACCTGTGCCTGTCGATTGGGGTTTTTTGGCATGGCTGGAGCCAAGCTCCCCCGGGCTGCAGGAGCTGTTCCCTGGCTGAGGCCAGGCTGTGGGGCCATAGTCGGCCAGAGCTGCTCGCTGTGGCACAGGCAGACTGGGAATGTGGGGTGGCATCTGCTGCTGGTACAGGAAGCCATCCCCCCTGGGAGGGAGCAGCTGCTGCCACCACCTCCTTGCCGGCTCCTGGCCGTGGTGGCCAGCCTGGGGCTCTGCCCTGGCTCTGGCTCAGCTCTCCCATCCCGCTGTCTGCAGGAGCAGCCAGGCTGGGATTGCTGCCTTTGCCAGGGAGCCTCCTGCCAGCTTTTCAAGCAATACTGTGTCCCTCAGGGCCGGGCAGGAGGGGGTAACAGCATGCTCTGGCCTTGCTGCCAGGGGCTAAAGAAAGTCACTGCTGGCTGAAACTCAGACGAGCAAGAGCAGCCTGGGGCTTTGGCCAGTGTGTGACTTACACTGTCAGCACACCCGCTGTCTCTGGTGTGGGGGCTTCCGCAGCAGCTCCCTGTCCCTTTCCCTGCTGCCTGTGAGATGCCAATCCTTGGTGCAACGGTGGCCTCCAGGAAGGCTGGCAGCCCCCCATTGCTATCCCTGCAGTTTGAGGAGGGCTGAGGAAGCAACCATGCACATCCCTGTGCAACGCAGGTGCTGCTCCTCGTAGTGCTGGTGGGAAGGACAGCAGCAGCTGCCTGGCCCTGGAGGAGCCAAACAGGTCTAAAGACAGGGCTTGGTGCCCAGCCCTTCCTCACTGCCAGCAGGGGCCTGCCTGGGGAAAGGCAGGATGCCAGAGCTCCCAAAATTTGAGGCAGCAGCAGCAAGTAAAGCAGGAAGAGCTGATGAAATTTCCTGCAGGGCCTGAGGTATTTACTGAAGAAACGTGCTTGGTGGCCTTCGAGTGGGGCCATTACCTTTGGCATCACGCGCTGATGAGGAGCCGCGTGGCTGTGGGTGAGGTCACGGGAGGCAATGACAGAGAGGTTTGGCTGAGCCAAAGAAGGTGTAAAGGCTCCTGTCACGGGTAGGCAGGGAATCTGTGGCAGTGGCCTGGGAAATGGGGGAGCTCCTCAGTGCCCAAGGGGGACAGGAGCAGCCACCCCCTTAGTGAGGGCCTGGCTGGTGATGGAGTCATTCAGCACACGAGAATTTGATGCTTCTTCCCCACTTAGCACAAAAGTGTGCTGTGTCAGCTGCCCTCAGCCCGCTCCCCTACAAGCAGAGGCCTGAGAGAGCCCAGGGTTTCTGTTCTGATGGTGCCATTGGGCTTTATCAGCTGAAAAAGCATCCTGGAAAATACTCTGTAGGGCCCAAGTTTGAGGTGTGCATAAAACCAAGCAAGGCTGTAGTACTGGTCCCTCAGTGTGGCAGAGATGGGCAACCTTAACCCACTGGAGCATGCAGCTCCTCACTAGGACTGCTGCTATCCCCAGCCTGGGATGTGCCAGGCTCTTGCCAAGTATAAACCATCTCAGGCCAGCCTGCTTTTGTGCCCGATCTCAGCTGCAAACAGCTGCTGTAAATCCAGGGCTGATTTTCCTACTATTTTGTAGGATGAAGTCATCCCTGTCTGGCCACACTTGAAGGTCTAGTCATGAGTCTGCTGTGTCCCGAGGCATGAGTCAAGGGAGGGCACATGTACTCCACACTGTGCAAGGTGTGTGTCCCTGCCTGCGGCTCAGACGCCCTCATTGCCCACCACAGCGTTTGGGGGAGATCCAGACTTACCTCAGCCTGCACTGGGGTGTTTCTGAAGCCTGCAAGGAATGCAAGGAAGAGAATTCAGGCCCCTTCCCAGCTCCCTGTCCCCCTGCCTGTGAGGAAATTGGCTGCAGATTTAGAGTTTGTGAAGCCCCTGATTCGTGTGGCAGCCAGATGTGGCCGCGTGGGTCTGATGGACACCCCTGGCTGCAGAGCACCACTTGTGAGCTTTCTCCCCTCGAGTCCTGCCCTGACAGAATAAACCCTGATGCCTACACTTTGTGTGCTTACAGGGATGGACAGGGTCTTGCAGGAGGGACAGCTGTGATTTATAGTGCTGTACCAGGATGGCAGTAGGATGCTGCTCAGCTGGAAGTAAGAGATGGCTCCTCTCACAGCTGCTCAGCTGCTGGTCAGATCCTCTGGCCTCAGCTCGCTGTTTGCTTTTGCTGACCTATTTTCAACTGCTGTGCCCAGCACATGGCTGAAGAAGTTGGGAGCTAGGGCAGCTGCTCTTCCTGGGGATTTTTCTCTCGCTGTAGGGCCATGAGTCACTATCTTTGTCAGAGCATGAAATGGAGTTTGCTTAACCCCATGCTGGAGACCAGAAATGGGTAGGTTTGCTTATGGTCTGCTTTGCTGCCAAAAGAAAAAAAAAAAAAACCACACCCCCTCCCCCTCCTCCCCCCAAAAAAGGAAGCTGTTTGCCTTCCAAGGCTCAAACCATACCTAGGTGCAGCTCATCCCCCTGTGGATCAGCAGCAGTGTGGGAAGGGCTCTGTTTGCCTCCTAATAAACCGCTAAGTTTATTATAAATAAACAGCTTTATTATAATAAACTGCTAAGTCATGTAGAGAAGCAGGAGCCACTTCCCTCTGGAGACATGCCTGACCTTCTGTTGCCATCCCCTTTGACCCTGTGAGGGCAGGAGGAGGCTGCACGGGCAGGTGGGTTGTGATCTGTGGGACAGGGGTCGCACAGGCTGCGGTGAGTGCTTGGCATCCACTGCCAGGCCCATCCGAACTGGCCAACCATGCCCACAGCCTGGCTCCTGCTGCTTGAGGGTGCACTGGGAGGCACCAGCAGCTTTGGGAACAGAGCCTTTTCCTTTAGCCATGTGCGCCCCAGCACTGCCACAGGGGAAGACATCCATCCTGCTGCCCACTGCGGTGTGCCATCGGGGTGAGTGACCCCACAGCCTGATCCCTGGTGTGCGCTTGAGTTTTAAGTCGGGGCAAACCTTTGCTCTTATTTCTCAGTTCAAGAAACAATCCAGTTCTCACCCCGTCCCATTCCCTCCATTTACAACCTGTGCACAAACTCGCTGAGCCAAACTAAACCAGGTGTACTTCACATCTTCACTCTCTCGGTGCAGGTATCTTTACAGGACTCGTGTTTATTTTGGATTGATGTACCTGAAATCAAGCATGGTTCATATGTAGCAGGGCTATGTGTGTTTATACATCCCATTTAAGCTGAGGGGATATGGGACTGCTAATCCTTTTTGACAGGAAGGTCATCCTTGAGAGTGGTGCCCTGACAGGGCAGGCACGTGGAGCTGGGGGAGCTGTGCGAGCCGGCAGGGGATGCCCCGAGCCAGGGGCTCCTCCATCTGTGAACAGCTCCTGGTTCCTCGGCCTTGACAGCAGCCCCTTTTCCCTCTGTGCTGCCTTCATCTTCCTTGTCTGCTTCTGGCTCTGATAAGGTCACTGCATCTGAAGCCTGGAGACCATCTCCATCTCCAGTGTTACTTCCAGTACTGCAGCCGTTCCTCTCTTTGCCATAACACCGCCTCCAGCAAGGCAAAGCCCCCCCAGCAGGACCTCTAAGGTCCTGAAAGGTCCCCAGCATGACCTGGTTGTGACTGATACTGTCCCCTTAGTGTCAGGTGAGATGGGTGGCAAAGAGGGACAGCATCCATACTGTCCTCTAGCACACTTGGGGTGTATTTGTGGGCTCCTGCTTGTGCAGGGAAGGGAACAGACCCAGTGTGAGGATGAAACTCTTTCCCATAAAACAGCTGCCCGAGTCCAGCCCCGGTGGTGGCGGCTGTGGGAGTGGGTGGCGTGGTGGGCTTGGAGAGGAGCCCCACAGCTCCCCACGGCAGGCATGTGTGCAGGACAGCGCTGTGGGCAGTGCTGCTCGTCAGTGAGAGAGGAGCATGTGGGCCCTTGTCCTGAAGGAGGTAGAAGCTTTCTGTGACGAGCCACACGGTACTCTGGGGACCTGCAGTGGTGCAGGAGGCTCCCAAAGGGGCCCCCCTGGCAGAGGAGGCCAGGGCAAAGCTCTGCCCTGCTGGTCTACCAGCCTGCTCCCCTGGGGCCACCACACTTTACCCATGGGTGCTGGGGTGGCTACAGATGGGGACAGTGCAGAGCTCAGGTGCAGACCCTGTTTCCATCTGTAGCCATAGTCTGTGGCATTCCCACCCCTGGCACATTCTCTGCAAGCGCTGGGACAGCCACCTCACCTCAGAGGTGACAGAGGGCTGTGGGTACAGGCAGTGGGTTCACAGTGTGCTGCATGGCCAGAGGGTCTTATTCCTGTAGCTCCAGTAAAAAACAGCAGCACAGTGATCAGGAGCACTTCTTGGCATCCCTGTGAGTTGCTGGCACGACCCTGATGCCAGGCCACTGCAGCTGAGTCCCGTACCCACAGCCTGTCCCTGCAGTTTTCTGGGGTGCAGGGTAGGGCTGCAATCACCACCAAACATGCTGAAGCTGTAGTATCTATTTAGAATATGCCATCAATATTTGTTTTTAATGAGATGATATGGAGCAGTTCATACAAAAAAAAAAAAAACAAAAAAAAAAACATAGGTGCCCCCCCACCCATTTGTACGTAAAGCTCTGTAAGAAATGGCCCATGCCCAGTAGCCAAGGAATGCCAGGCTCAGGGCAGGGAACAACCAAGGGCAGCTGCAATGAGGAGGGCAGTGCTGCTCCAAGGGAAAAAGTGCCCGTTCCGTAGCTGCTTCTGCAGTGAAGATAGCAGGTAGCAGGAATCATACCTTCTCTTTTGGTGGGTCATGCAAAACCCCTTCCCAGAGGTAAGTCCACATCTAGACAAGAATCTGGATGCTGTCCTAGCAGTTTTAGGAGGGTTCTCCTTGGTAGAGATGACATAGCTGCAGCTAACTAGTCAAGCTGTGCTATCTCCCATTGTCCAGCTGCATGTTAAGTTGGTGCCCCACCCCCGGGAACATGGCTGAGGACTACCCCCAGGCCCAGGAGATGCTGCCTCCCTGCTGGGAACCACTGAGGGCCCTGTTCTGGCAGGGCTGTGCCTGGGCTGCTCCAGACCCGGGTGCTCAAAATCCTGGTGGCTCCTGCTGAGGGACAGGCAGACGGTGTCTGCTGCCCCTCCTGCTCTCCTGAGACCAGATCCGCCCTTCTGGGCCCTCTGCCCCCTATACCCCAAGTGGCTCCGTGGGAGTCAGGTGCTGATGACCTCGGCCATCCCGCAGGCTGGGAGGAGCCGCTCAGGAGGTGCCGTGCCGGGATCTGACCCCGCTGGTTCTCCCACAGGCCTTTTGCTCGCAGGTTTTCAAGGGGGGAGCAGCTTCCACCGCGGGCACCGTGCTGGACCTTGTGGTGAAGGACACGCCAGGGAGTCGCGGCGGGTGTCCCAGAGGGGGTTGTATCCCCCATCTCCCCCGCTCCCAGCGCTCCGGCCGGCGGCAGCTCCGTCCCCCCGGGTCTGTGCCGCGGAAGGCGCGTCGCGGGCAGGGTCACCGCAGGAGCAGCACCAGCGGCAGGAGCAGCAGCGTCGGCGAGACGGAGATCTCGGCAGCGCCGCCGCAGTCTTGGGCGTTCTCCTGGGAGATGGGAGGGAAGGGGTCAGTCCGCTCACTGCCAGGGAGGCTGCTGGTGGAGGGAAAGGATCCCACCCCTTACCTTTAGAAAAGGGAGCAGTGCCTGTGGCCAAAAGGAAAAGGGCAAAGGAGGGACTGGTTTGATGCCTAATGTTGGTCACAGCAGCCAGCGGCGAGCTAGGAAGCCACTTGCCTCCTCGGCTCCTAGTGGTGGGGGAGCTTGCTCCTGACCCTCTGGTGTCTGAGCTCAAGCCCTTCCCAGGTGGAATTAATGTGTGAGGGTCCTCCTGCTAGGAAGCCCCTTGGGAATTCCCATGGCTATGTCTGGGTCCAGCCAGCAGGATGGGCACACGACACACCCGACGCGAGGGTGCAGGAGGAGACATTTGTGCGTGGGTAACAGGCATGCCCACAGTGAAATTCAGCTGTGTGCACTCCCTCCCTCCCTCTCTCCCGCGCCACCCCGGGGTACCTCAGGGTGGAAGGCGTGGCAGCTGTCCGGCCGCCGTCGCAGCTTCTGGGACCGCATCCGCTCACACTTCACTGAAGCGTTATGTGCGAGGCTGTTAAGGACAACAACGGCAGCAGCAGGCAGGGAAAAAAGGGGTGAACACAGCACAGAGACACAGGGCCCGGATGCAAGTTTGTACAGGTGTAACTGCACGACCTCAGAGACAGAGCAGGGAGGACAAGGGAAGGGTAGGTCACCCTGCACGGGCTGGAGATTTCTCCAAGCTGTCCCACAGGTTGGATTGTGCCGTCTAACCCCACAGCAACTGCACCAGAAGCACATTCTCCACCCTAGCAAATATGAAGATGATGGGGCCTGTGGAGCTGTGCATCCCTGCTGGGTGTGGAAGGATATATTTGACCTCTTTCGCGTCCATTGGAACGGGTGGGAAGACACTGCAATCACAGACAGCATCTGTGACGAGGAGCAGGAGGTTACTGCTGACAATCTGCTGTGCCACAAACATCCTGCAAGAGAAGAGCAGGTGAGAGAAAGCACATCCCTCCAGATACAGCACCGTAGCATCACTGCCTGGACCACAGCAAAGAAAACAGAGATCATTGGATGTCAGTCAGTGGAATGCAGGAGAGACCCAGGGAGCGGACGTACACAGGGGGCAATTGGCACTCAGAAAACTCTGAACTGGCTCAAATTTACAACTCCATGCTAGGCACAAGAGCCAAAATCAAACCCAAACCCCAACCAACCAAACCCAACACAGGATGGGGCAGCATGTCACAGTGGATGACACTGAGAAAGCCTGGTTTCATCTGGAGATATGTCAATGCCCATTTAACATATATTTATGAGTATGCTTATACAGTGCAAGGAGGTCTGTATTATGTGGTCCTGTGAGGAGCAGTACTTTGCTAAATTTCACGTTACTGGAGAGAGAAACAGAGGATCCCAGCAGCACCGTATGCTACCTCGGTGCAATGGGACCGACCAACTGGCGTTTGAAAATTGTGCGGCTTCGCTTTGCAGCCCGAAATCTCACCTGCCCCTTCCCCTCCCTGGTGGACAAGCAGACAGGTGCTTGTGGTGACAAGCACAGGCACGTGCCTGTGGTGATGTCTCTGGATGCAAGTGCTGGCTCGAGGACAAGCACGTGAGGGCTGACGGGGCAGGCGGTGCAGGGATTGAGTGGGCAGGGCAGGATGAGGGCAGGACTTTCTGCAGGAGTGCTGTGCACATGCAGGTGCGTGGGCAGCTCGGATGTGCCTCTATGCTCACGAGGCCGCTCGTGCCCGTGACTGAGGGTCTGTGCACTGGCACGAGCGCATCAGTCACAGTGGGTGCGTGTCCAAGCAGGCAGGTGCCGGTGCCACCGCAAGGCGCTGCACACCTGGGCACCTCAGCAACCCGCCCGATGCCTTGCAGCCACTACATGGCATTCACCAGCACAGAGGCTGCAGCCACCCAAGGCAAGGCTGAGCTGCCCACGCTGCCATCCCCTGCTGCCCACTGGCAGGCTGAGGTGCTGCCGGGCACCGGTGGCTGTGCAGCCATGGCAGGGAGCTGGCAAGCTGTCCTGGAGCTGCTGGGCATAGGAAGGCTGGGGATGTCGGGCTCAGTGTGCCTGCACTGGTGGCTCTGTGCACTCCCAGTCCTGCTGAACACGGCTCAGCCAAGGGAGAGGGCTTCTGGATTACAAATACAGGTTTGTGAGGATGTGCCCACTGCACTGTCCAACCTGGCTGCACTGGAGGAGCACCCTCACTCCCTGGTTATTCACCACCTTGCCTTGCTGCCCTCTGGCCTCCGGGGATCTCTGTGTTCCCTTTCAGAGGTATTGAAGGTTGCACACTGCAGCTGACCATTTCATTAGTGGCTTTTTGACTAATGACTGCTTTGGGAGCTTTGACAAGCAGGCTTTAACAAATTGACTAACCAGGACAGAGGTGCTCCACGCACTAACTTTTTGCTCAGCATGGAGCACCTAGCCCACCCTCACTCCACAGGGAACTACCTGGGCTTGTGGAATGTGATCAGGAAAGCCCACATGCCTGAGCTAATGCTTCACAGAGCTTGTGACAGGGGGGGGGTGTGTCTCCCTCAAACACAGGAGATTCACCTGGGATCCAGAGGCTGCAACTACACCTGTAATTATAAAGGAGCTGAGCAGGATGCTCAGCTGCTGCTATGACACTGGTGAGGCGCTGCCTCCAGCAAGGAGGGGTCAGTCCCAGACTGTGTTGGTGCAGAGATTTGTGCAGAATGAGCTTAACAGGCCAGTTTAGGGCAGTGAGCTCCTCTGGATCTGCCCAGAGCTTAATGCCCCTACACAATACCCTGTTGTCACCAAATCTGCAATCTCTTCTGAAACAATGTTTGGCAAAGGCTGGTTTTCCTACAGTCATGCTGACTAGCACAGGCAGTTTTCCTAACCTTTAAGTCTTTCCTGCAGTTGATCCAAGACTGAAGTCAGACTAGGTAGGGATTTTTTTTTTTTTTTAATAGGAATTCCAGTCAGATCTGTTTGGATGCCTCATGTTAGGAAAAGCTGGACCAGTGGAAATTCATCTTTCTATCACCTTTCCACACGTGATTGCTGATGGCACTATGGAACCACTGAAAACAGCTTTTTTCCACAAAGGCTTTTCTATCTAACTTTGTGCTGTTCATTCCCTTAAAATGAAACTGGAAAATAAAAAAGTGGACCCTTGTTTTCGTTTCTTTCACTTTAACGCTTCTTTTTTTTCCCCCATCACTGCTTTTTGTTTTTTGTTTCTGTAGGAAAACAGAAAAGGGGTAAAAGGAAAAAAAAAAGAAAAGGAAAGCCAAAAGCAGTGCAAAAAGGAAAATTTTCTAAGAAAACCTTTGCCAGAAGCATGAGAAAACAGAAAAAGTTCCTTTCTGAAACTTGTGGAATGGAAAGTTTTTTTTTTTTTTTTAATGCTCTTTTCTTCAGCTACCTCTGCTTATTAACACATGGTTTTAAAATTTCTTCTCTTTTATCAAGAACCAGTAACTTGGTCTCTTCACCTCCTCCCTGTCCAGCACAGCTGTTTAGCTCTGCTCTGCAGCCAGAGCTGGAGGTATCGTGGTGGCCGTGCTGTGGCCAAACAGCAGGTGACTCTTCTCGGGTTGCTGTCATCACCAATGGGCCCTTTGACAAGGCCGGTGTGCCGCCCCCCTGGGGGACCCCCCAAGATGAAAGGAAAGCTGCAGTTCTTACTTTTGGCAGTCTCCACACTCAATCAGCCCGTTGGTCTCCTTGATGGCCGGCTCGTACACGAAAACGGGGTACTCCGTGTCACAGGGTTGCAGCGTGTCGTGCTTCTTGTGCTTGTGAGCTGCGAGGGCAAGGAGACAAGGTGAGACATGAAGGGCAGGGGATCACACAGGAGCTGCCTGCACTGAGATGGAAACATTTAAAACTGGTGACACTGCTTGGAGGAGCAGCCCTGCGTGCCTGCTTATCCCCTCCAGACTGGCAAAGACCAGGTGCCTAGCAGAGAATAATGGGAAGGAGATGCTGCATAAAACAGCCAGGCAGTGATCCCTGCTCCCACTAGGTGGTGTGGGAAAACCAGCCTATATTAGAAATGCACACAATATTGCCATTTGCCTTCCCCCAGCAAGCTCAGACCTTGCCCAAGCCACAGCTGTGGGGCTGCAGTGGCCACAGCAGCCCAGGGACCCCTGCCCAGTAGGAAGGGTCATTTGAGCACTGATCCCTTTCTGTTCAGAGGAGCAGCGGGGTCTGAACCAGCAGCATTAATGAAGTCCCTCCTGCCTAACCCAGCCCTGGTTCACTTTTTTAAACACTGAAACCTGTGACTGGGCTGGTCCTCAGTGCCTGTGCCAAGCGATCTATCCCTGCAGGAACCCTGTGAGTCCATGGTGGGATTCATCAACTGCTGATCCCTCCTGAGCCCTCTGATGCTTCAGAGCAAGCCCACAGCAGGAAATCTGAGGGGTTGAATGTGTCTTTCTAAGAAGAAACCACCGCCAGCAAACAGATCTGGCCTGATACCATAGGAAAGCAGATGACGGCTCTCAAGGACCAGCAGAGACCCAGCTCACACACAGCAGTGGCTCCTGGAGGGAGCCATCCACCACAGAGGCAGGGAGCAGCTGCTCCATCACTCATCAGTCACACTCTGTGGGACTTCCAAACTAATTTGGGGATGAGGGGGAGCTGGGCCTCCTTATTAAGCCTCCCTCGAGAAGCAAGAGCATTCTTTCTAGGAGTTCAGCAAAATCTGTCTTGCCTGAAACTACCGCCTTGGGGCCTTCTGGCAATTATTTTCTGCAGTTGGAGGTAGCAAAGCCAGCTCCTGCCTCTGTGAGGCACAGGGGAATGCTGCCGATGGAAACGCCGAGCTTTGTTGCTAGGGCAGAGGTGGTTGCAGCTCAGCCAACAGCGAGTATGAGAAACGGTTTCTACATCAGCTTTGGGTCTGAGCACGAAGCCTCACTTCGCAGCCCCCCTCCCACACAGCAGCCACGGCAACCCTGCCGGGGGGGCCGGGTGGGCACCAGCAGGGAGAAGGGTCCTTCTGATGGGGAGGATGCCCGGTATACCCCGTGCAGCAGAAGCACTGGAGATTTATAGAAAAATGCAGCATCACGGGTTTTAATCAGCAAATGTATGTTAAGAAGGCACCAAGAGGGCACCACGATTCCGACGGGTAATTTGCATCACTGTAGAACCCTCACTGAGAGCAATGGTCTCCTCTCCCCCCGACGCTGCCAGAGCACGCAGCAAGCAGAAGGCACCACCCGGTGGAGCTTGCCGTCTAAACAATGTGGATTAAATGAGAAGGAGAAAAAATGGATGATTTTTTCTGATTTTTCTCTCAGGAACTCCAGCCCAATTTCCCCTCTAATGCCTTTCCCGGGTGAATATAATGGGTACTCAAACCCTTCTTTGCAGTACTGAGTCCTTGGTAGTTTTTTTTTTTTGTGCTTTTCTTCTGAACTCTCAAAAAACAGCACTGAGGAGGCAGCCCCCTAAAATCCTCCCAGACTGTGGGACCCACCTGTCGGTATCATGGTTAGGTTAATTTTGCACAGATGCAAAAGCACAGAGAGCATGATTTCAGCATGGTGCCTTGTTTTGTATTCACCTTGGATTTACACTGAATTAATCAACTAAACTCATCATTTCAGGGGCTGCCATCAGCCAGGAGCTGCCTGGCTGTGTTCTGCCACCATTTGCCATCCCTCTGTGCGAACCCCACACTGCAGAAGCACAGAAAAGCCTCTCTCATTTTTTGTTAATGGAGAACGCCTCTGTCACAAGGACAAATGGTCCTGAGGAGATTTGGGATGAGCGGAAGAAGACCCTATTTCTGAGGTAAATTTCAAAGGCTTAGACATTTCTGATGGAACATGCAAAATATCCCCGTCTGTGTTGCAAGGAGAGAAGCTGCAAATGCTTTCTTACTCAGACCAACTCCAGGACTGGTAACTATTCTGGCCAGTAAAGTCCCTAAACTAAGACCAATGGAGTGTGAGGAACAGAGTGGGAACCCTTTCTTTCAGCCTTAATTCACTGTTGTTGAGGCTGGCAAAGCAGCTCAAACCCTGAAACAGGCAGCCAGGCTAGTCTGGACCAGGAACAGACCTTCTCAAGGACATACTTGTGGCAAGACTACACACACTGGTCTTTCAGCCACAAGTCCTGTTGTGTTACCCCTGGGTTTGCATCACTGTCACTGCAGCACAGCTGTTGGCAATGGACTGTGCCATTCTTGCTCAGAAGAGTTGCTGTGAAGACCACAAAGGTGACCTGGTGAAGGTGGGGCAAACTGCTTGCAAGAATTTAGCATAATGCTCATGTCAGGAGAGGCAAAGGGTCCTGACATAAAAGGGATTTCATCCAGGACCTCATTTTTCCCCCATCCCTGGTAAAGAATGGCATCCCTCTCTAGCTCCCGCTTCCTGTTATAATATCATCAAAGCAGATGGAGCTACCGTAACATCAAATACAGTGGTGTGGAGGACGGGGTGCAGGGAGGGGGTGAAAGAGACCATCCTCTTGGAAAACATGGAATGGAAGTTGATCTCAGGCCTCCCAGCCACAACCAGCAATGAATGAGGGCTGTCATGCTGGTCTCGGTGGGCTTGGAGAATGGCCTTGGGCCTCAAGGGGGATTAAAGAGACTGCATGTCCATACCTGGACAGCACTGTTTGCTGGCCTGACCTGCACACATGGGCAAGAGCTATGGACACAGGACTAGAGAGACAACACTGGGTTGGTAATTCTGGGTCGAACTATGCCATGGTGGTACTCACAGGAGCAGCGTCTGCAGTGGGAAGTGCACCAGGTTTGGTTCCTTCAGGGGTGCTTTTGCCACTGGCATTATGGGCTATGTGAGTCTCAGAAGGGGCATTTCTGGTTGAGTCTTTCATGACTCTCTGCAATTTGAGTTGCTCTGGGTTAACTTCATCCTGTGCACCAAGCTATATTTTTAAACTCTGCTAAATATTCAGAAGTGCCCCGGCACAGACAATTCTTACTCGGATTTTTTTGGCACAAGCTGAGCGAAAAGAAGCCACTTCAAAATCTCCTAACTTCTGCGCAGAGACAAGACCTATGACAGAGATTATGCTTAAGCCTACTGCCACTTAATTCTCTTGGAAGCAATGCAGTTGCAGCAGTATTGAGAAGTTCAGAGAAGCCCAGTAGCATGTCCATCATCAGCAAAACGCTTGGGCTGAGCCTCTCAGCACACATGCTGGACATCAAAATGTTATCAGCGCCCTGAGAGCCTGGTGGTCAGGGATTAGTAAACAGCCAGAGGAGCTGATAACATACTGCAAACTTTATAGCAAAGAGTGAGTTAATTCCAGGCTGTCGTTGCTACCATCTGCACTTCCAGAAAGACTTTGTCAGACATTTGGCAACCAATCCTTCTGAGCAGCAAAGGCAGCTGCCATGCCTTGCTATGAACTATGGAGCCCAGATTGTGAACTCTTTCCCACCAGCATAAATCACGCACCCGAGTCAGTGGATTTACCCTGGGACACGAGACAAAATCTGCCACTTAGTTACCAATAAAAAACACAGAATCTGATCAATTATCTTGTAAAATATCCTCTGTGTACATTACCATGCATTAAAAAAAAAGGAAACTTTTACAATCTACAGAATTCTGGAAATAGTCCTTTCTAGGCTGCATGCCTTGGCTGGAAGTATTTTTGGCCTGATTAAGAGCTTTCAAACCTGGTGATGTTCATAAAAGCAGAAGCCCTTACAAACACAGAAAGAAATTAAGATGCTGAGAGCAGTGAAAAATCTACAGCAGCAAACATGTCTTCTCAACCCCTCTGAAAAGCAGATTTGTATGATGAGTGCAGTCTGAATATATCACATCCATATTCCAACAACAAGACTCACCTTCACAAAAAACAAGAGAACTTACTTGGGAAGCAGCAACAGGCTCAGTGCTGCAGAGTCAGAGGTACACAGTCAGGCAAGGGTGAGCATTAGATCCCTGATCATTAATTCCCCTGCACATAACCCGGAAAAAATGTGTGCTCAATTTCTCTCTCACAAAATGTCTCCTTCGCTTCATATTTTTTGCATACACCAGCCTTGGCACGCAGTCAAGAAAATGTTAACATCTCTGGCAAAAATCTACAGCCCCTTCTTAACAACATGTGCAATCCATTTCTTCCAGCCCCAATAGTATTCTTCCACCCTGCTACTCCCCCACACACATGGACACTCATTTTTTTATCTGTAGGCACCTTCTCCTTCTCTTCCTCTTCTTCATACAGTGAGATGCATTCCAACTGTCTCTATTTCTCTATCTCTGTCTCACACATACGTCTTGCTGGGCAGAGAGCAAATCAGCAAATACAAGCTAGATATGGAAGCACGGAGATACAAACACAGCCACAGTCTGGACTCTGTCTTGGAGGAATTTCTAACTCGCCTGTAGGAGCGGATTTATGAGCTAGAGCATATACTTATCAGTTGAACTGCTTGAAAGCAGTTTTGCATTATCCTGGAGCTGGGCTGGGATTTATCAGAAGGAGCTAAGCCATGGGGTGTGGAAAAGAAGACTTAAGTTGCTTCTTAATAACTGAAGTCTATGAGACTCGTATAGTTTTTCCTGCAAGAAGGCATGGGTTGATATTTCGTTTTGGGATAAAAACCGAATAGAACAGGCCTGCTGGGAACGAAGGTGAAGAACATGCCATGGTACACAGGCTGTGGACCCAGCTATGCCATAGTAATGAGTGATGACGTTGTCTGTGACTGTAGTCCCCGAGGCGGCATGTATGTTCCTTCTTTTATCAACTTCTCAGTGACAGACCTTCAATCACCAGCTCAGCCAGCTAAATGAGCAACAGCTTCTCTTGCTTCTTTGCAGAGCAGGGAAGTAGAGCCAGGCACTGCCTCGTCCCTGTCACACCTTTCTGCAAGTTCCCCACTGTCCAAAAGGTGGAAAAAAAGTCTTTCCTAGCCTGGAATTTCTAGTTAGTGATTTTTTTTTTTTTTTGCTGTTAAGTGGTTCTACTTACAATGATGGAAGACAGCCTTGGCTGGAGAAGTCCCATGACACACAGACACACAATGACAATGGAGCCATGTGACAGTTTCACACGATGGCAGCAAAATGAAGACATGGATTCACACACAGCAGTCATGGAGGTGATGTGGGAAGGAGATGAAGAAAGCACAAAACAAAATGGTGATGAGCAGGGCAGCAGTGAGAACCCCCTCCCTTTTCCCTCACATCTTCTCAAGCAAAGACTAAATCAAACTGCAGCCACCGAGCACCCACAGCAACTTAGTGCAGGAACACCAGGTCAGTCTGTCCTCCAGAAAGAGCAGTCTCTCCTGCCCTGGCATGAGCACTGCACTTGCTCATCTGAGTCCTCCTCACTGATTTCTGCAAGGGGCTCCCCCTGTTATCCTGATGGCAGCAGCCAGGACCACTTGGAAGATAGCTGCAGCTTCTGCCATCTCTTTGGAGGAGGTGAGTGGGACCTAAACAGTACCCAGACATAGGCCTTGTTTTCTGAGAAGGGAATTTATTTTCTAAAATTACTGTTTCCCCCTTACATCAGGACGGTTCATTGCAGAAGACTCAGCTCCACAGTTAGCACAGAAGGTACCACTGTCTCCACTAAAATAATGATCAGTAATTAGTGAGAATGCAACAACAGCCCTTACAGGGCTGCACAGAGCACACCTCACCTTTCCCCTGGAGTCTCCTCGGGGCCATTAACATGCCCCATGCCTGCAGGGCCAGGGATGGGACCATGGAGATTCCCAGGATGTTTCCAGCAGGCAGCACTACAGCTGCAGGACAGACCACTGGATTTTAAACCAGACATACCCCCCTGCTGCACAATACCATGTCCCATCATCTTCCTTCTTCCAGAGTAGCTCCAGTGGGTAAGTGAAGACCCTCAACGTGTTAATTGAACTGTAAGGTTTGTGTCTAGCTTCCTGGAGCCCCTGCTAGGCTCTGGAGAGCCTCCTGCTCCAGCCTGCTCTGTCCTGTCCTGTCAGAGACTGGAGGGGAGTCTTTCCAGCTGAAGTGCTTTGCAGCCGATGGCCTCTCTCATCCCATTGCACACAGGGTAGGGGTCCTCAGAGAGAAGCACCTCCCACCTCCTCAGTAAGTAACCCTGAGGAAAGCAAGCTCTGAGCAGCACACACCTCACCCTGACTGCTCTGGTGCCGTGGCAGCCTGAAATGGGGGTGGAAACGGGGGCAGATGTAGTGGTGGTGGGATCTGGAAGCTGGATTACAGTGTCCGTGGAGGAAGAGGTGGGGCACATGGCGGGCTCCTCGCACAAGGCCAGGCTTCCCCATACAGTTTCTTCTGTCACCCGTGGCTGTAACACTCACGTGCTATGGGGCGGCTGGACTCTTGTGTACTCACCATCTGCCAAGTTGTTTGAGTGCCAGAAGCTACTCATGTTAAACTCCAAAAGGAAGCTGTCAAAAGAGCAAGAACAGAGGATGCTTTTTCAGCAGCCTGAAAGGATGCAGGTGTCAGGGAGATGGCCCTGTCGCCCGGCGAGTATCAGTTCTAAAATGTTTACTGCAAATTTGCTGGCAGTGGAAGTCTGATTTTTTTTTTTTTTTTATTTTTTTTTCCCCTCTCCATATGATAGAGTGTAACTCTGTATCGTGGGATCTCTACTGTGGAATATGGGAATGGGCTTTTTCCTGAAGCATATACAGTGCGAGGGGCTCGCCAGTGAAGGAAGGAATGAGTACAGCAACTCCTGAGGTTGGGAGGGGATTCAGTCACTGTGGGCCCCACCTGAGGAGCAGGCATGGATGGTCATCAGAAGCCCATACTCTGTCTACTTGGAGGTAACTACATGCCACTTTGAATTATTCTGCACCAATAGGCTCAAGTCCTCCGAGTTGGATCTTTTCCCCATCTCCCCTTCTGCACACCCAGCAAGCGGAGCAGTGGCACTTTCATCCTAATTTGAGCTTGAACTCTGATTCACCTGAGAAGTTTGAGGGGAACCCAAATCTAGAGGAGAGCCTCCCCTCTCTTCTCCCTTGCCTGTCACTCAGACCTGAGCTCCCTGGCTTGCTTCCTTCAGCCTTCTTCCCCCGTGAAAGGCAGGTGTGCATTTGCTCATCACGGGCAAAGGAGACAGGCAAGAGGACTCGGCATCAAGGATCTGCACAGGGTCCCAGGAGACCCAAGTCCTATTTCTGACTCAGGCACTTTGTACTGAGTGACTTCAGGTAAATCCCAGACCCACTCTGGGCCTCTGCCTCTCAGAATGGGAATAGTAATAGCTTTCTGTCTCCCAGGAGCAAGGCTGAGCTGAATGTCAGGAGAAGGCTGACAGCAATGCCCTACGCAGGAGCCTCCTCTTGCAGCTTTCTCAGCTCTTGCCCCCGTTGCTCTGAGCCTCCCAAACACCCCCATCTTTTGGTACTCACATGAGGAAATCACTTATCAGCCATTTCACTGCAGCTAGAAAGGCATAAATTGGCTGGAGAACAAAAGAAGAAACGAGAAATACCATAAGGACCTGGTCAGAGAATTTATAATTGTTATGCAGGACCCCACAATTCAGACCAATTCCCTCCACTGATCAGAGCTCTTGAAGACAGGCTGGAAATTCAAGGTCTGGGCATCACTGGAATTTGTTCAAAATGTTTTGATTTAAAAAGCCAGCAGAGCTGCCTTGCTACTAATAATATCTTCTCACCCCCTCCCCATCAGGTTCAGGGAGTTTATCACAAATGCACGGAGGACTTTGAAGATGTAATTGCTTGATGATTTGTCTCCAGTATGGATGACCTTCAGAGCTCAGAGCAGGAGAGAAACACAGCTAAATGGGACACCACCAGTTTAGGATGCTTTTATGTTCTGATAGCAAGTGGTGTTTCTGGGACAAGCCCAGGATTTAGTATTATCTTCCATTGATTGATTATGCTTAACTGTGCTTTCATCCAGCTTCTCCTCAAGATGGTATGGCTTCTATCATCTTCCTGCTTTTCAGCTACAAATTGGAAATCCAGCATTATCCCAGGGACAATTCATCTGCAGAGGATCCTGCTGCTTCTTTTCTTCATGGTAACCATGTCTAATTTTCATCTCTCTCATAATCATGCCCGTGTCCTCAAACCCAAAACAGATGCAGTAGTCATAGGACACAAGATAATGTTCCATTATGCTGACTGACTTATCTTCAGCCAAAATAAGTCAGCAAATAGCAAAAGGTAGAGATTATTGGGAATTTGACTGATTCTCATGTGTGTATATGAAAAACACACTTTTCCTGATTTTTTCCTTTTCAAGAGTTTTGCTAAGAGAGGAAGATGAGAGGTGAAGGCTGAATGCTCACCTTTATATTCTCTTCCCAGTTCACCTTGTTTTTGACAGCTCATATTTTGTGACAGTAATCAGAACTGGAGGATATGGTCAAGCAAATATTTTCACTACAATCACAATATTTTATCCAGCTTAAGTACAGCCACTCTGAAACAGACCTGTTGTTAAAAATGTAACATGTTGTTAAAAGAGTTAAAATCTCTGCTTAGGGTTTTGTCAACTGGTTTGAAGTGGCCTAAGTGTTGAGTAATTACTTTGTTCTGCCTGTTTAAGGCCAGGTTGGAAAAGTAGAGTGGGACTAGATTCTTGGGTTTGTATCAGCCTAAAGAGAGGTTCAATTTGGGTACTGGTAAAACTCCTCTCTCTGTTAGTTTGTTCCCTGGGCTATCACCACTCCTTCTGTTGCTCCAACTCCACTTGTACTTCCCCAAATGACTGTCAGTTTTCTCTCAGATGTTCCCTGACGCAGAGCAACTCTCCTTTTTGAGCTGCTGAGCAAAACCATGCCCTGTAAAAGGATTCTTGCTCATTTCAGCTGCTAGCTGATTCCTTGGCTTTTAGGGGAAGCCTGCCATGGTTTAGTTCCTGTCCTCTCCCCGATCCTTCCAATTTTCAGTGAGATCCTATATGCCAATTGAGATCCACATTGGAAACCACAGCCAGAGGCCACCACTGCCTCAGAAACCATTCCCACCACTTGAAAGCAAATGTCTTTTGGGGAATGTGCTGCCCCAAGGTGCTGGAGATGGCCTGGGAGAAAGCCCAGCCCAGGGAGGGCTGCATGCTGAACAGATACGTACGCTGAGCAGGGGCCGGGCGCCGCTGTGGTGGTGGTAGGGTACCTTGCACATTGCCTGGTAATCATACATGGTCACCCTGCAATCAAAACAAAACCAGTCAGCAGTCAAAAGCAAGCAATGCAACTGCCTACGGGACAGATATGTCAGCTTTTTCTAAAAAATTTCATGTGTGAAATATTTCCTGTATGAACTAAAGCGGTGACCTGCTTACACGTGTCTTTGCTGTTGGGTCAGTGCTGGATCTTGCAGAGCAAGAAATACAGGCTCTGGATTAATGCAACTGGGTCAGAAGGAAATATGTCCCTAATTTCAGAGAGTGAGTAAAGCAGGCTGTGAAGCAGAGGAATTATGATTGTAACTACCTCAGGGCCCCCTAGTTCCTGTTTTCAAGCCACTGAAACTCTGAACTCTCCTTTGACATTGGTTGGGGGAGCAGACTGAGACGAACAGAGGTATTTTTAGGAGAGAGAGAAATGTGGTCAGCCAGCTGCAATGCTGCATCTTGGGGGGCTCTCAGACAACCCTTCTGTAGAAAGGCTTTTCCGAGTGGCAGGAGGAACCGAAGCACTTTTGTACCCAAAATGGCAAGAAATGTTTCCCCTAACATCTTGCCCTGGAAAAGAAAGAGAAGCAGCTACTTTCTGGCCACACGGAGATTGGAAGTTACTGTGTCTCTCCGTGTTTTGCAGCAGGTGGAAGAGCAGGAGAGGAGGAGAAACAGTGTGTGTGGTGATGATGGCTGAGCGAGTCGGGGGAGGGGGCAGGTAGCTAAAGGAGCTCTTGTTTCTAAATAAGAGAGTCACATGCATCATCAGCATGTGCATTTTCCCCTGCTCAAGTGCTTCTCAGAGGCACCAGTATGCTCTGACCCACACACCAGCGAAGAACGAGAAGTACAGCGCAGAGATCCCCCACTTACCGCCTGAACATGCCCATGTTTAGCAGCTGGGTCATTACTGAGCCATCCACTGCACCAAAAAATTTTCCAGTCTGCAAGTACAAAAAAGGAAAAAACAGAATAAACTGACAACAGTTTAATTTTCCAAGTGCTCAAAGGCTCCAGCTGATCTAGTTTGTCTGGAGGCCTACTATCCCCAACGCCTGTTTTATAAGGAGGTAACACTGAGCTTTGTCCTTTGGCTGCCTGGAAAGCTTGAGGGAGGACTTCCCTCATCGCCAGCTGGGCATCCTGCACCATTCCTACCACGCTTGGAAATGATTTAGCCCACATAAGTCCCTGCAGCTTGTGACAGAAAAAGGCAGACTCACAAGCTGCAGAGACCCAGGCATGTTGAGTCACCGGAGGCCTGGGCTCTCCTGTGGGTTTTTGGGACTCCATGTTCTCTGGATCTGAATGCCTGAGTCCTCCATTTGAGCCCCTCAGCTAGCCAGATCACCTCTCTGCTAGCCCATAGCTTTGGAAACTTTGCTCTCCTGCTGCCCTGGGTGAACTGCCCCACCATGTATAAGTGTGATGTACAGATTTATTTAGGGAGCAAACGCAATTTTCCAATGCAGTGCTGTGCAAGCTCTGAGACTGAAGTAACCCAAACAACCCAACATGAAGCCATCCATCCCTTTAGCTTACACACTATGCACTGGCAAAGCCAGAGCTGTTGCACAGGCTCCACTCTAGCAAAAGTTGCATCTGGTAGGGCAACAGCTCCCCCATCCCACTGCGTGCCTGGACTAAAAGAGTAGCTTGTGGTCTTCTGGTCCTACTTGCGCCTTGGAGTCAGTAACCTCAAATACAGACCCAATCCCAAATCTGGGAACTGCTGCTTTAAAGACTGCTTCAAACACACAGCAATACTAGCTTTCCTGATTACTAAACCATGACAAATCTATTGCAAAAATGCTTCAAATCTGTCGAGTCCACTGCTTTGTTTGCAGGCAAGTAAATAAAATATTCATAAATAATAAAAACGCAGATATGAGCTGTCCTCTGTCTATTTTCCTGGCTCATGGATCCTGACACAGTAAATAGCTCCCATGTGTTATGGAAGCATTCACACAGTCTGGGGGGATGTTTTGCTTTCCCACTGATAGGCTAGCAGTCATTTAGCATGTATTAGCAGATGACAGATGACTTCATTTATTTGAGTGGGACATTTTCACTGAAAAAAACCTGAACCCTTAGGCAGATTTACCTAAGATCACATGGCAATCATCTAAAAGTAGTGTTACATGGTTATGAGCTTCTTCCCAACAGGCTTTAGAAGTCATTTCACTGTATAAATCAATACATAACATCAACTCTGAGCATTTGGGCTGTAATTGTCTCAGACATAGTAAAGTGTGCCTGAGCAAGCACTAACTTTTTTCACCGTCCCTGCTCTTTCAATCTGATTAGGATGGTGAAGAGGCCAGCTGCTTCCATTTAATACCAGTCTGTAGAACCAGCAGGAGCTGGAGTGGTGGGATTTAACACAGTGCAAGCTGCAGACAGTAAATGGCTCCTGCCCTGTCAAGAGATGCTGATATCTGACCGAATGTCTCCAGCTAGGATGTCATTCCTACAGGTAAAAGAATGAGGAGCTACCAGTGCAAATGAGAGTATAGCCTAGGCAGTGTGTTCAGAATAGCATCAGCAAACTGGCCTTTAACATCAAACCAGACATTCAAAGCTTGGTATTGTTTTAGGTATCCTGTGCAGGGAGTGACACAGAAAAGCATCACTTGGCAGAAACCAAAGCAGTCATGTACTGGAGCAACATTTTGCAAAGCAGCTCTCATTACAACCTGCTTCCTCCAGCGACTGCTGCTCTCCTAGGCATCCCTCTGCTGTGTTTCTCCTAAGTCCCATCTCTAGGCAAGTTTCCACAAGCCCTTGCAATGTCAGAGGTTCACAGCACAAAGCTGTGACATCCGGCATGGCACATGCTGTATCTCATCCCCCTGCACCCCTGTGACACATGCTGTGTCACATCCTCCTGCAGCTGAGAGTACAAGCACACATGCAGGCTATGCAGAGCTCAAAAGCTACATCACTGCTCACAGACATACACACACCCACCCTTTGCTGGCTCGTTGAGCAATTTACACTTTTTGTACACTCAAAAGGTGCAGACAAACAGGGTCTGCCAAATAAGCCAGGCTTTGGGAAAGCAGGCAGCCTCCCTGTTGCATGGCTCAAATGGCCCTTGCTTCTCTACAAGCTCTGCCCAGCCCTGGTGGGACCTTGGCCTTCTGGCTGCCCCCCTGCCCCCTGTCCCTGGAGTCCTGCCTGGGCAGAGCTTGCAGACAGACATACCCTGCAAAACGCCTCAGGGAGCAGTCCTAGAAAAGAGGTTTAGTGAGTCAGGGAACATCTGGATGCAGCAGGCGGAGGGAGCTCAAGACCTGTGATCCACAGCTGTGCCTACGACTGGCAACGGAAGGCGGCTAAAAACTCCGGGGTGGTCGTGGGGCCACGGCTGCAAACACTGGCCAAAACACAGAACAGAGCAGCCCTCCCTGCAGCACAGCCTGAGCCTGCCACCCACCTTCCTTCCCTCCCCTGCTCCAGATCACCTGGTCCTCTCCCTCACTCACTCCCTTCTCCTGACTCTGGGTTTTAACTCTTTGCTTCCTCTGAGCCAGATGGGCCTCAGAGTCAGGTGGGGAGATCATTAGCTCAAATTAAGAGATTATCCATTCTTCTCCAAGTAATCCTGCCAACCCCCCATTCCAATCCTCTATCCCAAAGGGCAGAGGGGAGCAGGGCCTGAGTCATGCTGTCCTCTCCCCATTCCTGAGGGAACCCGTTCACATAATCACAGAATATGCTGAGTTGGAAGAGACCCGCAAGTGGTCACTTAAGAAGGAGGTGCAGTGGGCAGTGGGCAGTGGGCAGCTCTGGGCAGGCAGTGGGCTGAATGCAACATAAAACGCCACAGTCCCAAAGAAGCAAACAGAGAGATGGAACAAAACCTCTCAGAGCCCATGGAAAGGGTCTCCAGCACCAGCTCTTGGCTTGGGGGCTGTAAGGACACAGGCACTTTGGCACCTCTCTGCTATTTTTAGCTTCCACTCTGCCCTGGGATGTAGGCATTTGGATATGAAAGCTCCTCAACTGTCTTCCTGGGGAAAGCAGGGATGTGCCTGGGTCCCTGCTGGTGCTGGAGCTGCCACAGCCTGCATGGCCCAGCAGGGTAGATGGTTTCCCTGTGCACCTTCATTCCTTGGGCATTCCATGAGCTCACTCTCACCCCAGCCAGAGGGGCAGCACAGTGTGCAGGTGGCTGCCCTTTTCCACGCTGCTGGGCTGAAACCCTAACAGCTGAGCCACTTTTGCTGGTGAGACCAGAGAGGGAGAGCAGTGAACTAGCTGACTTCTCCAGAATGGCAAAATACCCACAAAAATCCAGGTATGGGATTTTTTTTTTTGGTATTACATTAAAGGATGCACTGAGGAAAGAGTGTAGCATGGGGCAGGGAAATGATCCCATGAAGCAAAATCCAGGTCACATAGCTAGGAAAACCAGAGTATTGATTTAATGCTGCTGCTGTCTTGAATTCCCTGTAGGGTTTAATGGTGTGGACACTCCTGGTGCCACCAGGAGATAAAAGCAGCAACTGGAACAAGATAAAGAAATCAGAAGAAAAGTAGCGGTGAACCCTCTGAGGTCAGTGGAGGTAACAGCTGGAGCCTGCCAAAATGCCTGATCTTGGAGGCACGTGGATAATGTTTATAATTTACCCAAATCCATTATAATGCTATGTCTCTGCTACTCAGATTTTTCAGAGACGACCTTTTGGGAAAACCCATTTTCCATAAGACGCAGGAAAAAATACAGGGACAGAACCCAGGAGGATGGTGTTGAGTACAAACAAGAGACATAGTAGCTAAAGGGTATAGCTGTCTCCACTGATGGTCATGTCATGGGACTCAGTAAAGCACCTTTGAAAATGCCATGGGAGTCATAAGAGGAACAATCAACTCCTAAGACTATCAGCCCATCCCAGACATGCAGTAGGATCTGACCTTCCAGGGTGGGAAGCCAATACAACATTACAGCATTTCCCTCCCTTAGTTTTCAAGTTTTCTTTGCTTTGCTTTTTTTTTTTTTTTTTTTTTAGGTCACTTTCCTACAGAAGAGAGATTGGTTGTTCCTTGCAATATGTCCCCCTGGATATCTGTCTGCATCACCCCCTGCTGCCACTGTGCTGCTGATCCATTTTGCTCTGTGAGTCTCACCAGTTCCCTCCTGGCCTCCCTGAGCTCCCTGTGCTGTGCCTGTGGGATGCACCATCTCACCTTTTCCTTTTGCCAGCCTATTCTGAATATGCTAACCAACATAAGTCTAGATGAGAAACAATGGGACTCAAATAACTGATGTTTTCTGTCTAAATATCCCTCTAAAAATTCCTCTTCTTTCTTTTCTGTCCCATCTACTTTGAGATCAATGCTGCTACTTCACGCTTCACTCTTCCACCAGAACTTTTTCAACAGTCTCTTGTAAGGGACTCTCTTCGAGGCTGAACAGAACTGAAATGCAGTAGGTCACTCAGCCTCCCTTATATTTTGATTTTCTCACTTTCAAGAAGAATAGATTTTAAGTTTTCTTCCTTATAGAAGCTGTGGTGCTTGTCCCAGTCACATCTGTTGGGAGTTTTGTTACCTTAGTTTCCATTTCAAGCTGTTTGTCACATCCTGAAGAAAATAATTTCTGGGCTTGGATCTACTGCCCCTTGGAAATACCCAAACTGTATTTGTTAACTCCAGTACAGTGGCAATTTTAAAGAAAATCCACACTTCTGTCAGTAACAAAAGTGCTTCATTTCCCATTTTTTCTATAAGACCACTCTTACTACAGACTTATTGCTTTGCAGTTTATGAGACTGTTCCAACATATCGCTTTCTGACATCCAGAACTATGGGGCTTTATTATTTTGAAGGAAATAGCTGTGTGGTGAATTTATCAGAGAACAGAAAAGTATAGCTAAGCCATGTAGTGGCTGGTAGTGTTGACTTTACCCAGGCTGCACAGGATGTCACATCACAAATTGCATCCCTTCAGCTCCCTAGAAATGGTTGTGGAAACACACACCTTATTTTCATTACAATTCTGAGCCTTTTTCCATACTCCTTTCACCTCTGTGAGTCCAGTAAATTTTCCATTTTTTTAGGTTTGTTCTGGTTTCCAATTTGTCTAAAAGATTTCATCTTAATTTTTGCCTTTAGCATTTTGCTCCTACTGTTCCCTGTTTCCTTTCCTGAAGAACACCTGCTTTGACTTCAGAACCGCTCAAAAAAACTGCTCCCTTCCCATCCCCTCCCCTCCTCTTTCCTTCCCCTTCTTCTCCTTTCCCCTTCCCCTCCCCTTTCCCCTTCCCCTTCCCCCTTCCCCTTCCTCTTTCCCCTTTCTGCTTCCCCTTCCCCTTTCCCCTTCCCCTTCCCCTGGCATATCTGCCCTCTGGGACTGTCTCAGATCATCCTTCAGTAGCATTTGTGCCAAGGGAAAGGAGTCTAATTTCCTCACTTCTGATAAAGAGATATTTTGACTAGTTCCTTCCTTATCACTGCTAACTTCTTCCTCACCTAGGATGTGCTGTCACTCTGCTGGGAGGCTTCCCCCTCACTGCACAGTTGAATTTAATTACACCACAGCCACCCTTATTACACAATCGAACTGCCCTTGTTTTAACCAGCTCTGGTGGGTTATTCAGGAACAAGCAAACCCCACCCTCCTCCTTCCCTTATGCTCTCTTACCTCTTCAGGTATTTTGGAAACAAGTATAAAGCCATTGTTATCAAGGAGGAAGCAATTCAGAATCTGCAGAGATGAAAGAGAATCAATATTAAAGATGGCTTTTATTGTGTTTGTATGTACATGCTCAGGATGGGCTGGTGTGGGATTGTGATGATGGCAACAGCCTCGGCATTTCTGTGCCAGCCCCACGGCTCAGCTACCACGGGTTTTACACAATTGACTTTTCCTTCTCTGCCTCCATTTTGAGGTATTTAGTTCATGAGCTGACAGAGATTGTCTCTTGCCAGAGATGCGTGCAGGCCTAGCAGGCTGCGAGACACACTTAAGACAAGGCATCCTTCAGGAAGAAACAGAATGTTTGGAGAGCTCTTCTCTTTAATAACATGGTGTCTAATGCCTTCCATCTGTAGGTTTCAGAATTTTTTAACCACTTGTGAAATAACCCTCTCCTCACCACCGACTATCAGTGCTGATCTTATTTCTATTTTGCAGAGCAGGAAATGGAGGCACAGAATTCAGATGAAAACCCTTAGGTCTTGCAGAGAAAAAACTAGGGTGCAGAGGAAATCCTATGTGAACATTCAACAAGAAATCTCTGGTGATCCCACTCTTCAGGACAGGAGATCCTGTCCCAAATATTCCTGGGAACAAGGTTGAAGCAGTGGCTTAAACACTAAGAGAGGTGTCCAGCACACATCATGAGAGTGGCATGATAACCACTCTTTCCTGTTCATCATCATGTTGATCATCATGCTCAACATCATGTGGGATGCCAGGGAGACAGAGCAGACCTTAGAGTCACTGGCTGAACTCCCATGCCCCTGCCTTGGCCCAGCTGGCATCTCACAGCTGATGGGAAGACCTAAACTGCAAATTTTTCTCATTAGCATGAGGTCCTGCCCCAGCTGTGCAATCTCTTTCGAGAAAACAACAGGAAATACCTTTCTTTTGGGAGACAGAGATCTCCACAGAGCAGGTAGTCAATCCCACCCATCACAGATACAGAGAAGGAAGCTGGGCAACTTACATCATCCTGACAGCTGAGCGGACAGGCACCGTCGAAGGCACTGCACTGGAAAGGAAAAGCAGAGCATTAACTGTGGTGTTTAGGAAACTTTTCTGTCTGATCATGCAAGGAACCACTCTGGCATTCACACTCCCACTACCAGACACTTTACCACTGGGACTAAAGCAGGAGATGGCTCCAGTGACCCAATGGGTTGCCACTTGACTCTCTGCACACCCCAAGCTCACACAACAAGTTTTCCCTACTGGTTTGACTACAGGTTTCCCATAGGGGAGTCTCAGACCTTCAGAACCTTAAAACAATTTATTCATGGTGCAGTAACACAGAAACAGCTTGAAGTAATGCCTCTGAGGAGGGACCCTGGATGAAGTAAACCCTGGTCTTTTACAGCCCCACAGTCAATTTGTGTGATAGTCTGGAATCGTCCTGGTGTGACAGTGGCTCCTGCTGTGTCTCTGGGTGGCCAGACACCTGGCTGGCCCACAGGTCCCTGTGCCCTTTATTGTGCAAAGGGTCAGTGCCAGTTCAAGGCCTCTTGTCTTGGGCTCCCACCACCTAGAGCTCAACTTGCAGCTGCCCCCCAAGCTCCCTGCACTGAATGTATCCCTCAGCACACGGCATGATCTCATCTTACGGCCTCCCCCTTGGGACTGCTGAGATAAACGGTCTCCATAATGGCATCCCATAAAGCTCTGCAATTCAGCTGGCATTTCCTAGATAAGCTCTACAGCAGGCACAAGTACCACCCCCCAAGTTGGCCACTCGGTAGCTCTTCGTATTCTCCACTTCCCCGAGCAACATCCCCTTTGCTGAGGGCTCTGATCCTGCACCTGCCCCCCTGACATGCTTCCAGCAGTACCTATGCACTCCAAGCAGAGGTGCCACTTGTCAAGAAAGGGCAAAAGTGAAGGTTACTGTGCACCAGTGAGAAACCTGAATGCATTTCAGCATCTGTTAGTATCCAGACTAAGCGTATTTTAGATCAGGATTCTTCTCAGGCAGGGATTTTTTGCTGTTGTTGTTGCTGTTGGTTTCTTTATTCTCCAGACAGCTACTGATAAAATAGGATGTGAATGGTGCTTATGTAGCCCAAGGCACCATCCATTTGTTTCATTTAGGATTTCTGTGTACTGGACCTGACGTGTTTCACAACACTGATCTGGGTAGGAACATGAGGGGTTAAGTGGTGAGTAACAAAGCCCTTCAGGTGCTTATTGATTTCATAATTGTTTGGAGTTTGCTGTGGCTGCATGTGTCTGTCTCTTCACGTTATTTTTTAATTCTATTCTCTCCAGCAGCAGAGGGAAGAAAGCTGACATGGTGGTGCCATTTCTGTACATGGGGTCCCCTTCCTGCCAGAGGATATTTGGGGTCAGGGAAGGACACTGGCATAGCACAGAGCCTGTCTTCTCTCAGCCAGCTACCCTTTATTTTCTCAAAACCCTTAGACATAAACTCCAACCCCCTTCCTGGATGATTCTCAGTAACAAGAGGTGAATTTGCCATTTCAGACCACAACAAGACCATAACTTTCAGTTAGAATTTGTTTCTCCTCTTGAGCTTTGCAGAACAAAACCAGTAGTTTCAGTTTGCTGTCCCTCTGCTTAACTTCAGGGGAGGCTTGGAGATGCCTGAGTGCCTCAAGCCCCACGGCTTTGCGATTTCACATGTTCACACTCTGAATCCAGCTGGCTCTTTGAGGCTCTAGGGATGTTGGTTTAAGAATATTCCTTTATCCACAGCTGCAAGCACCATCTCACCCCTGCCTCATCACAAAACAGCATGTGGTTGTTTTGTTTCCCTGGATGTATTCCTAGAGGTGGCCCTGTACTTCACCCTGGTGGTTTCCTTCCTTTGGTCAGCAGATAAATGTGGCCACAACAAACCACTATAATGGCCTTGGGGGATAAAAAATACAGAGATCAGAGTTCAGAAATCAGAACAGAAACCCAGGTGAACCAGAGTGGTTTCCCATAAGCAGGGCCTGTGTCTCACAGCATCTTCCTCAGCAGCGTGAGGACCAAGTCTCACTGCTGCTGCTCTGCCAGACCTGGAAAAGTTCCAGCAGTGCCCAGTGTTGGGCTGGCCATACAGCAGCAGCACCACAGCGAGGACCTTGGTCTGACAGCACTGGCAGCTTGCAGAGTCTCTGAGGTGGGGGCAGAACTGAACCTGTGTTCCCTGATTGCTTTGAGACCACATCTGCTGCCTCGGGCACAGCTCCCTCCTCAGAGACCAGACTACCTCACAGCATCCTCCTGATGTTGGTCAGGTCTCTGTGACCCAGAGCGCTTTCAGCTTTGCCAAAGACACTTAATTACTGTGAAGACAAACACAGCCTCTGACAGGTTTAGACCACTTCCAGTGACTACAGACAGGGGACAGTGCCTATAATATGCTGGTACACAAACGACACAATTACAAAGCCAAACTGCGGCGAGGCCACGCCAGGATGCCTCCCTGTCCCCAGCTTTTGTCTACTTACATCACTGTCATTGGGCTGGGAGACGGGAGGCACAGTGTGGACATCCAGAGAGGCACAGCATGCAGTGAAGCAGGAGAGGGAGAGAGAGAGAAAACAAAATCTCTTAGTCATTCCTCTGTCAAACGGCGGTCACGTCCTGGGAAAGCATACGCACGCTCTTTTCATACCAGCACCTACCAGGGCCACAGCCTGCAGGCACGTGGCACACAGGCCTCCTTTAGATTCTTTAATAAGGCTTCTCATGAGGGCTCGTTTCTGTGAGAACTCTCTGGGTATGGCCCTCAGGAGATTTTTTTAAAATGATGCTCTCTGTTTCTGCTTCAGGATGCTCTCATATGCTTTGCAGGAGTCTTTTTAGCTCAGGTTAGATTTATGTGATCTGCCCACCTGTGAGGGTGCTCCTGCCCCCCCTCCCCAGCCAGCTCTGGGATTTTTTGTTCCCCACGTGTTCTCACTCCCAGTGAGCAGCTTCCTGCCCTTCCATCTTCTCTGTCATCCCCATGTGATGACAGTTCCCTCCCCTGACAGCAAAGAGCCGCTTCTCCTTGTGCTGCTTTAGTCCTGTCAAAATTACCCCTCCAGCAGACCTCCCTGAAAGCAAAGCCTGGGCAGAAAGCCCCTGGGTGGTAAGGGAAAGGTGTTTCACTTTTCCTGCTTTTCAGACTGGGGGGAGATGTTTTAATTATTCCACTCTAACAGTCCAGCAAGAGTGTCCAAAATTAGAACAACACCAAAAGCCTATCCTTGGAGCAAATAATTTTTATTTTGGCAAGCTGGTAGTGTATTGTTATCATTATCAAGATGATAAGAGAAGGCAGTAGGCTTTTTTTTTTTTTTTCTGCGTGCCCAAAATTGCAGATTTCCATGAGGTTTCTGAAAGGCTGAATGAGCACAAACATATTTCCACAATTAAATGTGTCATATGCAGCAGAGCTAATGCCAGGCCAGGATGCTGACACTGTCAACATGGCATTTGCAGAGCAGACTCACGGCTCACACGGCATTAGTGCCGTCAAAGGATTACAGAAATATGTGACTTCAAACTAATCTACTTCATAAATCATTTAATGTGAATTTTGCAAAAGCCCTCATCAAAATGCCGTCGTATGTGATGTAACATAGTACCGACCTTGCTGGCAAAGACCATTAAATTGTCTCTCTGCACAACTGCTGACGCTCCTACCTGTTGCATGGCCATCCAAAACTTGCGTTGGAGCAACTCCAGCTTAATTTGCACACCCACCGCTGTGGGAAACAAAAAAGAGGGGAGGATGAAGAGAAGAACGTGCAAGAGAGGAAAGACAAGTACAAGCTAGAAAAAGAGGAGTAAACATTTGCCCAAGGTGATGGCATGGAAATCACAATTGCAACCTGCTTCCAAGTGTGAAAGATAAGCATCAGGGTATCAGCACTGAGTCAGACTGCCAAGTGAGAGTCAGAGGTTTAACAAGGGCAAAGAAAAGGGGATGCTGACTGTACTGAGGTACTGAGACCTCCCTCACACTAAGCACTATGAAGCTACAAGCACATTAACAAAAAATAAAAATTCCTCCCAAGACCCCCCCCTCCCCGGATATCATGCCTTTTTCAGATTTGCCTGGCCAGAATGGATGTTTGTGATCACCCTGGCCCCAAGTCCTGCACCACGCAGCACCAATCAGAAATAAAATAGGCCAGTGTGAGGAAGCGATTAATTTGAAAACCCACCTGTCTCAAGGGGGAATCACAGAGATTTAGATTGCTCCTAAGCCACTACAAATGCACAGAATTATGAATGCCAGTTGACAGAAGGTGTGACTAGGAATAGTGATTTGTTACCCGGTCCCAGCCTAGTGCACGGCGGGCTAAGCAGAGTTCCGTGTGTGTGTGTGTGTCTCTTAATGAAGTGTGTCCTAATTTCTTGGCTTAATTTCTCTTCTATTCCCAGCATCATATTCCTGAAGTAAGGCAGGAGAAGGAACAGTGCAGGGTCTCCATAACAGAGCAACCCAGCTGTCCCTGGGTAGGTTGCCTACAAGCACATGTAACAACCAGCGCAGCCGTGCGCAGCCTGGCACGGTGATGGGGAACAACTGGGCTGTGTGTCAGCTAGTTGAATCCTAGAGCTCTGGAGGAATTACAGCCTCGAGCAGGACCTCGAAATAGAATATAAAGTGCAAGTGAGGGAGAAAAAGAAACACGGGGAGGGAGATTCTGAGCCGTTTTTGTCACAACCGCCAATATCAGGCGCTTGAAGTGATGCCGTTTCTGCAGATTTTCTCTGAATTAGAAAGAGCTTCAAAGGGGGGAACAGATCCTTTAAATCTGAATCATGCCATGTGGGTGCTTTTAAACTAACAGTATGAACTGATGCTCTAATTCAGACGGGTATGAATTAAAACTGGAGTATGCAATGGTGTATTTTCTTGACGCACGTAGAGAGACCTTAGCACCTGGCATCAGCTCTACCTTTTATACCAGTGTCCTTGTCACATTCCCACTGCTGGTACATCTTACAAAATCCCACGTATCAGAGGTGCACTTCTTAACCTGCCCCTGCCTGCTGCAAACTGAATCTGACTGCCTGTTCGTGGGGGAAAGGAATGATTTTGTAGAGCTGCATTGCCCTGAGCCTCACAGAGCACAAACCAGACAAGACAAACAGTGCAAACAAAGGAGGAAGGACAGGGCTGAGTCGAGTCTGAGCAAAGATTCATCACCTTCAGTGAGGCTACCGCAGGCATGGTTTGGCTTGGTGCCCCTGCTGACAAATCAGCAGTCCATGACAGAAGGGAAACGGTGCTGTTGCTGCTGAGTCCAATGAGGCCCACGCACCCGATTTGGGATGTAGCTTTAAATAAATTCATTGCCATCCTTCCAAACCATCTCAGGAAAGAGCCGTTCCCCTTATCACGGCAGATCACATCAATGGGGCTGAGCACTACCCAGGACACAGAGTTTTTATGAGACCTGAAGAGGAGTGAGTTACCTACATAACTAACCTTGCAATGCAGAGACTTACTCAGTGGCTCATGTTTTTTGCCAGTGGGAACATTTAGTCTCAAATTGTTCTTCCGAGGGATTTTAGCCCCTGGCTGTGAATCCTTATTTCTGCCCACAAGGTACAAACCAAACCTGGACAGAGTTGCCTGAAACACGAGGAAGAAGAAGATCTGGGGGTTTGCACAGGTGGCCAGGGGCAGGGACAGAAAGCAGAGTCTCCCAGCCCTCTTAATTCCTCTTTGCACATTGCAGGGAACCGTACTGGGGGGATTGCTTCACATTCCTGCCTGGCAGCACCACTCCTTGCCAGTTGGCATGGATTGACAGCTGCTGGCAAGAACCGTGAGAAACTTTCACACATTCAGGTGGCCTGAGGAAGACACGGGAACTGAGGAGAAACAGGCCACAAGCACCGCCCCCCCAGTGCTAGTAACAAATATTTGCCTGGGCATCTTAACGCTGTTGGTGAAGCCAAGGAGAAAGGAGGAAAGCAGCACTTCAGTCTGAGGTAAGGATGATGCTACAGTTCCGGTGAGAGGGAGAAAACTGAAATAAACCCTTATGAGCTTGTTCCACAGTATAACTGATTGTTAATGAGCCTTTCTGCTCTGGTGGCAAAAGTAAGCTGCATCAGCAGGAAGATCTGAAGTCCATGAAATGATGTGTGGCCGCTGCAGAGTCTTCAGAGAGACCACGGCTAATAGTTTTATTCCTAGTAATGTGCAAGTAACCTGTGCAACTGTAACACCCCAGCAGTGAAATAAAACACGAGGACAAGCACTGCTGAACACCTTGCACAAGCAGACATTGCTTCACTGTGTTGTGCACTACTTCCCACCAGCAGGCACCCTGCCTGCAAACCCATGGCTGCAGTGGGCTCTCTCTGGAGTTGTGCACGGAGATAAGAGCCTTCCTCTCCACCTGTTCATCCCTCCATTGAGCATGCCTGTTTCATTAGCTCATCCTCTGCTTGCCTCTCTCTTTGTCTGCATTCTCTGGCTTCTCTCTTTGATTTATCCATATGTTGTTCTCATAAGGAGATTTCCCCAAGATTTAATTCTTGGGCCTGCTGCACAACAAAAAGGCGTAACAAAGAGTCGCAAGATTACATCCTGCAGAGTGCTTATCAAGATTTACCTTGCCATTCACAACCTGTTTTCGTGGCACACAGTCCAATGGTTAAATAAAACCTGTGATTCAAACAGAAGAAGGTACCAGAGCAGCCATGCCCATACTTGTCTGTTTGCATTTTCCATTCTCTGTTTCTGAGATATTCCCATTTTCCCTCTCGAACCAGCAGCTCGAAATCTGACTTTGAGTCCTCTAAAAATTTTACTTAAAAAATAACTTCCAGGCAAATGAAAATGAACAAAAGGCTCAAACCAGCCTGTTTATGACACTGGACCTGACAGAAGAGGCAGTTCAGGAAGATAAACAAAAGAGTCATTTCTGCAAATGTGAGCTACCAAGGTCCTCAGCAAGCCAGAGGGAGGCAAGAGAGGGGTCTGATTTTGTAGGAGCCCATGGGAGAGCACAGAGGGAATCCTGACAGAGGCAGTGGGCTGGATTCAGCTGTTTACTGCACCCCTGCACCAGCAGGCTATGTCAGGGAGGGCAGGGATGCCTCTGTCACTGTGTGGATGTACCCACACCCAACACTTGCACTGGACATACAGCTGAGCACAGTCTCCCTGCTGCACACAAAATTCAGGGGAATGAACAGATTCTTCTTCTCTCTTTCGCCCATTCCCCTTGTCCCAACTATCCCCTACTAGCACTCCTCAAGTTATCCCTGAATCCCCAAGAAAACAGACACAGGGTTGTGCTGCGCCCCAGCAGCTTCTGGGGACACCCACTGTGGCCGGACAGGATGTGGCCAGCCCACCGTGGGCACCTCTCAGTTAAGTCTCTGTGTTGGACTCACTGCCATCCCCCCATCATCTCTGGAGCACTGGTGGAAAGGGGGTGCCCTTCTCCCTGGTTTCTCCTCTGCTGTCTCCCCTTCACTGCCGCCGCTCGCCTCACTCCTGTACAAAAGCCAGGGCTCGTCCCTTCTCATCCTCCTGCCTTTCTCTCCAGGTTTATTGTCATCAGACATAGCAGGCAGGGGGAGAGATGGAGAGAGAGGGGGAGGTATTCAGCTCGGTGCCTTCTCTTGTAACCTGTGCCTGACCAATCTGCCTCCTGAGGGGCTGTGGGGAGCTCCTCCCGCCCTGACATCTCCTCACCCCTCCTCGAGCCCCTCGGCTCCTGGCACCCAGAGAGGGATGGCAGCAAGGGCGGGAGGAGGGGGAGAGAGGGACTGACAGCAACTGCCCTTTCTCCAGGATGGGTTGAGAGCAACAAAAACCTCCCAAGCTCCTTCCTCTGGGTGTTTTGGAGCAGATCCTGCCTGCCTGGCGGGGTGACTCCTCTGCACTGTCTGTGCGCGTTCCTGTGCGTGTGCTGCTGCCATCGCAGATGTACCCCCAGCTGTCACTTCACCGCGCACAGTCGCTCCCTCTCCCGCCTCTCTCTCTCTCTTTCTCTCTCCCCCTGTTTATTATTTACGGAGGATTACAGTCCCTTTCCCACGCTGTCACCTCGCCGTGCGGCTCCTCTGCCCTCCACGCGGGGTGAGCGACTGGCTGGGGGGGGCTCCTGCCAGTGAGGGTCCACCGAGATCCCAGCTGGCAACAGAGGGACTTTCTGCTGGATTTGTTTTGGGATTGTACCGGGTTCGCTGGAAGAGCTGCTATTCTCACAGGAGGGTCCATTCCAGCCTGAGAGAGGTAAGTAAAGACACCTCTCTTTTGCGTTTTTCCCCCCAACCCCAGCTAAGCGAAATCAGCGGAGCTGCCCCCCAGGAACCCGCTTCCCCGGGGAGCAGTGTCAGCAGGGGCAGCGCTGTCTGCCAGACAGCACAGTGCACAAGTCTCGGCTGTGCGAGACTGACGGGCAGCGATCTTCCCGACAAAGCGGAACGGCAAACCTGCTGCAGAGGTGGCTGGGGCTGGTGCCAATCCACTTTCCGTGCTCGCTGCTGGGAGCAACTTCTCCTGGCTGCGGATGGCAGCACCACCACCTTCTCCTGGACCACGGGCAGCTCAGGTGCAGTACTGAGGCTAAGGGCTTGGTGCTGTGGTCACTAGGTGCAGGGCAGCTCCTAGGGAGCCCTGGCTTTTGTCCCCTCCTCGGGGCTGTGAAAGGGGTCAGCATGAGAGGTGCCACTTGCCTGGCCCGTGATGACTTTGCTGGCTATCATTTTGGACTCAGCTGTCTTAGTACGAACAACCCAAAATGGAGAAGTGAGGACCAAAATTGCACAGGTTCAGCACTCAGTACACAGCTTTAGGATGGCGGGGTGTGTGTGTATGTGTCAGTGAGTGGGTGTGTGTGCTCACGGACATGACCACAGGACATGAAGTGAAGGATGCCAAATCACAAGCAGAGCCAAAAATAAGTCCCAAGTTGCTTTCAGCATCTCTGCAGCCTGAGCCCGCAATTTCTGAACTTTTGGGCGGAAGGCAAAGCACTGAGGGGGTTGGGTGAAACACAGCACAGAGAAGCTTCACAGCCTTTTCCAGCCCTGACTGGGAGGAGAGGGCAAG
The DNA here is from genome assembly GCF_003031625.1 of Empidonax traillii. NCBI lineage: Eukaryota > Metazoa > Chordata > Aves > Passeriformes > Tyrannidae > Empidonax > Empidonax traillii. The sequence goes on along the minus strand of NW_020955218.1, from coordinate 2,715,844 downwards.
AATGAGGTCCCAAATGAGCTGATGTGAAGCTCCCTATGGATAGAGGTATATATATAAACGTTAAGGTTTGTGTATGGTGTGTGTATGCACACAGACACATGCACAGACACGTGCACACACACATCCCACACAGGGCATTCTGCCCCCTCCTTCTCCCTCTGCTCGACCAGTTTATTGCTGTCCCTGCATCTCATGCTAATTAAGAGAGACGTGTAGAACTGGAGCTCTCCAGATTTGGGGAGAGAGGAATTTTTAAGCTGTTGCTCCAACCAGGTCATGACTGAGCTGGGCCCCAGGCCCACCACGTGGACAGCCAGGTAGCCTGAATGTGCCACATCCAGCGCACCCCTGATGGGAATGGCAGCGAGCAGGGTACAGCACTGCTCTGCTGCTGGTGCCTGACCTGCCACTCAAGCATGGAGAGAGAAATTAAGATCTCATTTGGGAAAGGACTGGAGCAGCTGCTGTTGCAGAGCTTAAAGAAGGAAACCCTTAAAAGACAGGGGAACCCTCAAAGGCACAAAAGCACTTGTCCAAAACAGGGGACATTTCTAGAAGTGAGGGAGCCTTTCCAGAACTGCAGACCATTTTTATTGTGAGCTTTGTCGCTCAGGTCTGTTTGGGGGTGGGAGGGGGTGGATCTTCCTCTAACTGCTGTGGGCAAACAACATTTGCAAGGGAATTATTCCACATGAGCGAAAGGCTTGCGGGAGTTGTCTCCCTGTCAGACATCAGTGCTGCCTCTGTTAGTGCATCTTGCCCACTTGGAGGAATTATGGTAAATCCTGAGCAAAGGGGTTGTTTGCAAAGAGAAAGGGGGGGAAGCCGTCTTACGTAATTTTTATACCAGATCATAGCTTTACCCTTGCCTCCAGCAAAGTGAATGCCACATGCTAGCAAGGTGCACTCCTAGCTTGGATATCTTCATGAGTTACTCCAGCTTCCTGCCCTTCCTCTGGCTTTTTTATAAGCCTGATGCAGAAAGGATTTTCTAGGCTGCTCAGAACCACAGGAGCATGATGAAGGCAAACCCATGTCTCAGTAGAGCTGGGATGGCCAGCAGCAGCACAGGGCCATGAGGATATCTGTAGAGGAGAATTCAGGGAGCAGCAGAGGCTGGAACAGGATGGGGACAGGCTCAAGCCTGTGGGAGGGCATTTCTGGGCAGTTCTTTGGTGAGTCTTCAGCATTTGCCTGTTGCTGATTCAAAAGGCAGACCAGGCAGTCTCCTGCACTTGCCATGTTTGGTTACAAGCAGCTGCTCACACCGCTTGACATCTGTCCCAGTCCTGGGTGGCTCAAGCCATAAATCAAATGACCATACTGGGATGCTCCTGCCAGCTGGGTGATGTTTCAGCGAGCTGAAACACACTGACAGACACTCCAGTTCTCAGTGGAAAAGGGGCTGGAGTGGGAGTTCTGGGATGTTCCCTCCGCAGTGTGGAAATACCTTGTAACACGTACCTTATTCCTGCTGTGGCTTTACCAAAATGCTGGCTCACAAAAAAGCTTTGTGTGACTGAGGATATGATAACAGCAAGAAGATGTGCATTTTTTCTATAAACCAGTTCAATTACAGACTCAAGAGATGTAAGAAAAAGTTGTTTCGCCTTTGAGGGGTGGGACTATGTGAAATATATTATTCACATTGCAAAAAAAAGCAGTTGAAAGTTGGAAAATGTCGGGGTTGGGGGCAGCCTGCCATCTGCACTGGGTTGCAGTCCTGACTGGTTGGATGACATGCTGTATTTTCATGAGCTGATCGTTCAGGGTACTGGCTACATGGTGTTCAAGGAGCAAAGCGGGGGGCTGTTATTTTTTTTGGTACCGCAAAGTATGCACCTGTTTTATTTGTTTACTGCCTGCCATCCAAGCCCTGGAGGCAATACATCATTATTCATTGTCTTGTGGTGTTCTGAAGATGTTAGCTGCTACAGTTGCCTTGTAGCTGATGATAGAGAATTTATGCTCCTCACGAGGCAAGAGAGAGTGGGTATTTTCCCTGCTTTTGAAGGGAAAGGAGACTTCCACTTTAGCCACACAGGGAAGGAGCAGCAGGTGCAGGGCTGGAGCTTGGGGCTTCTTGGCTCTCAGTGCCATTGAGTCCTTGAGACCGGTTTGCTGGCTAAGCTTCCAGCATTTTGAAAAACAGCTGTGAGTGTTCAGCAGCTCTGCAAAATGGTCCCTAGGGTCTTGTGTTGGGCACCCGCAAAATTAGGAATGTACGGACTGTGGCCTCCTGACAAAACTGTGTTTTAATATTCAATTCTGACCCTATAAAAGGGCGGGCAGGTATTATCTCACATTTAAGTGCTTGGCTTTGCAAGCCAAATAACATATTTTATCACATGACAATTTTTTCTTAAAGTAAAATGTTTTCAATGGGAAAACAAGAGACTTTCTGTTACTTTTGCACTGCAGTGCCTCAAACCCATCACAGGAAGGACTGAGACTTAAAATTTACAGCAGGGCCATACAAGTCAGAACCTCCTGACTGACTGCAAGTAAAGGCTGTTACTTTGAATTCAGGCCCTGCTACCACAATCCTCCTCACTTCAAGGAGGCTGGGAAGACTCCTTCCCCATGAACCATGCTCTCACACAAGGAATAAAAAAGTAGGACCACATCCTGAGTCTGGAGAAGAGCTGTTAGAGGTGACTTAACTTGGCACTCATCACTTGGGCTCTCTTTCCACTCCTGGTGAAGCTCTCTACTGCCAGTGCTGCCCAAAGCAGGGCATGGTGCTGCTGTGATTCTGCTGTGAGGCACCTGTGTTGGGACAGAGGGGTTGAGAATGGGCCCTGCTCTTTCCACACCACTTGCATCTAGTGATTTTGATGGGATGTGATCTTTGCCATAACCCTATCTCTTCTGTGGCTGCAAACCCTCCAGAAAATTAAAGTCACATCAAATTTGAAGACCTTCCTCAGCCTCAGCAAGCCCTGCAGCATGAGGCTGTGATCTGTGTGCTAACCCAGATGCATCCAAAGATCCTGGCAGGAACTCTGGATTGTAAGAGCTGTCACCACATCTTGCTGAGCTATGGGCAGTGTTCCCAGCTTGTAAAGAGCGTAACTGTGTCCCAGAGAACTGCAGGCACCCCTGGAGCTGCAGGCAGCAGCTTAGCTCCCATGCAGTTTGTGTGGACTTTGCAGGGTTGCCCCTCTTGGGCGCTCTGGGAAGGTGATGGGGCAGCAGAAGAGCTGCAGGCTCTCTCGAACAGGCAGCACCAACAGCCTCATGCCACAGTGGCAACCAAGCGAGACAGATCTGTGCAACTCACTAAGGCAGAAAGAGGTCTCCTTCAGAGTCCAGCACAAATGCATCGTGTGTGAGCAGTGGGAGTCGGCCTTTCCTCGGCAGGTTTGCCAGGAGCCATGTGTGTGCCAGGTCACTGATCCCTTCCTGATAAGAGCTGAGAGGATTTTTACTGCTGGTATCTTGTGCTCTGGCACAGCAACGTGCACGCATGGATGGAGGATCCCTGGCCCTGTGAACACACACAGGCTTGTGAGATGGTGGGGAAGTTCTTCCCTTGTTGGACCGTGTTTTCTGCCACCTCTCTCTCCTCCTGCCCCAGCTGCTGGAGTGGCAAGACACTGCCCTTGAAGCTGGTGGTCTCATTCCGAGAGCCTGGAAGCCAGGGAAGCACAGCCAAGGTGGTGGGTGAGTGATGGAGAGGGGGCAGCCTGGGCGGCAGCAGTTCTCCATCATGCTGGCATCTCCACAAGAAGGAAGAGTAACAAAAGTCAAGCACTAGGAAGGCCAATGAGCTGGAAGTTCTGGTGTATTTCAGAATACAGGCTATGGAAAAATGCAAAGGCAGTTTTTGGGCTAATGCAGACATGAATGATGGCAAACATGCCAGTGTGGGGGCATTCTGGGTGCAAGAGATCACCCAGGCTTGCAGAATCTCACCTCATTTTAGGAATGAGAAGACACAAGGAGAAAGGTTTATGGCCGAAGAGCCTTGGTCCCCATAAGATATAACAAGGGTTTCTTGGTGTTGATTTGGAAGCCCCTGGATTTGACAGTCTGGCCATGTTGTTCAGGTTAGACTTCTAGCCTAGCACTCCAGGGACAGAACTGTGAACTGAGAGCTTGTATTGATTAAAACCCTTATATTTTCCTATCTTGCTGCTAAATTGATGCAGCTGTATCTACTACTCTGTGCATGTAAATGTATCTTTTATCTCAGACAGGCTGGCACCTTCCCTCTTAAAGATCTGCTGCATCCTTTGACTCTAGTAAGAGACCCAGGGAAGGTACTGGGTCATGTCAAAAGTTCTGAGCCCTCAGAGAATCCCTAATAAATGTGGGCCTATACCTACCTTCCTTCTTGAACACCACCCAAATACAAACAAGAAAGAGAATACTTTGGGATTCAGAGCACCATTCAACTAAGAAGTGCAGAAAGTATCTGTGTGTGCAGTGGTAAGGGGATTGAGGACCAAAGAACCAGGATTCTCCCACCAAGCTGTCTTCTCTGCTTGGAACCTTTTCGTGGATTGTACCACCCACCCACCCCCTCAGGGTAGGCTTGCCAGGAAGGGGGGAGCAGCATTTCAAATGCCAGTGAGCTGGAGGATGCTTGTGGGGTGTAAGGGAAGAACTGGGAGCAGAAGGGTGCCTCCCTCAGACCTGCCAGGTCAGGAGCAGCTGCAGCCCTTCTGCCAAGGGACTGAGCGAAAGGATTAAGGGCCTGAGCTACCACTGTCCATGGGATTAACCCCTGCAGGAAATTAAAGTTGCAGAGAAGGCTCTTCACAGCTGAGAGAAAGAGAAAAACTGGGATCTGGATTAGAACTGGCAGGGCTGGTGACAAGCCACCACCCACAGCCAACTGTTCCCGGCTGGATCAGAAAATGTTATCTCAACCTTCATGTAGAACCCCCCTCCACATCTCGGTTACCAATTTTTGCCAACAGTGTGAGAAGAGCAAAAACATCATTCTGTGGAAAGAAAAAGAGGAGGAAACTGGGTAGTCAACTCACGTGTCCCTCCTCTGAGCCCCTCTCCCACTCCCTCACCCGTTTGCCTTCTCAGCTGCCTCCATTTCGCATGGAGGAAACATGCACGTGGTCTGTCGCGTTCAATAATACTTGGAGAAGATGCTGGCACACACAGGGCTGGATTTCTTCCTGTCAACTGCCCCCTCAGATCTCCTCCTGCTGCTGCTCTGGGCCTCCTCCATATGCTGCACTCGCACTGTGCTGGGAATTTCCTGTCACTCCTGTGTTGGATATCCCAGTCTCTGCACCTGCTTCCACAGCTTCCCAAGGAATTCCACATCTCCACAGCAATCTGGGTCTTTCCCAGCAGTGCTACCCTCCCTGGCTCCCCTTCAGATGCTCTGTACTTTCTCAGAGGGTTTGCTGAGGCCTTTATGTCCTTGGTATTTCCAGCCTCTCCAGCATCTCCCAGTCTAATTATTGTGCATTGGTCAGGGAGGTTTGGGATGCAAATAATGTTTACTGGTATAGGTACAGAATGAGAAGTCAAGAAAACTGTCTTCTCTCCTGCTTTTGCCACAGGCCTGTCAGGAAACTCTGGGAAAATCTGGCCAAAACTCCTTTATTCTGTGTAATTTTGGTAAGCCCTACAAGTACTCTCTGCAGGACAGGAGAGTATTTACAAGCCCAAGTGCAAGTGCTGCTCTTAACAGCTTTGAAAATCCTGAGTGGGGAACTAATGTGGGCTTATGATGAAGTATCAAAAGCAAGGCAGCCAAAATTTCACCCAGCCAAACTCAATAGCCATTTTTACTGTATCATAGTTTGCCCCTCCATAATAAGGGGATAAAATTGATCTTTCTTGGAGGGCCTTGGGGAGGAAATTTTTTTTAACATTTGCATTTCAGAGGTGTCTACACATTGCCAATCCAAAAATCAGAAGCTTTTTGACCTCTTCACATCACAGAGAAAAGGGTGTGGTTTTTATTCACACCAAGTCAGGAATGTGGCAGAGTCCCTTACAATACCAAGTGGTCTTTGCACGCTTTCTGCTTCCTTTACAGCTTTCTGTTCGAGGTGCTTTGCTTAGCTGTGATTGATCACTGCAAGTCAGAGGGCACCATTTCTTCAGCAGCTGGGTTTTTTGTGCGAATTCAAAATGTGCTTTCCATTGATTGTGACAGCACAACACTAATGAATCCTGAACACATGTGTTAATAAATCAGCAAGTGCTGCAAATGAAGCCCTCAGCTATTTAACTTAGAAGCTCACTGGGGCAGTGACACACACTGTATGCTTCCACAGTGCTGCTGAGCTTTGCTGCCACCTCTGTGTGCTTTTGCAGTCCCAACAGATGACAAATGAAGAGCTGCCACCGCGACAATGTGACCTCTGGTGATCGATAATTTGCATGACTAACTTAGGTCTCTTGGAGGACCAAGAATGGGCATCATCTCCATGCCATCTAAACCCACTTGGGGTGTATTAATCAGGCCACACAGCTGACATCTCTTCCTGCTGCCTGTGACTCTTGCCCCCCAAGGGCTGATAAAGGAATAGGCATAAAACATACTTTAGTCACGGGGTGCTGGGGTACCACTGTCCCCCTCCATTATGGGGGGATACTAATAAAACATGAATCCTAAAAGCAACAAGGAAAGGGGAAGGGAGGACGATAATCTCCTTAAAGCGTCCTCCATGCCCTCCCTTACTCTGCTGTTTTTCTGATGAAGGCTAAAGCAATTCAGCATCAGAAAGGGGAAAGGGACTTTGCTATCAAGGAGATTGTGGGGGAGGGATGAATGTCTGTGTATACTTTCTGATAATTTATTGCTGGCATCTGTTGCAGCCTCTGCTACCTACCCTTCTGCAATATAGGTCACCCACATGCCCTGCCAATGCTCATAAGCCAGGCTGTTAACGGAGTCTGATCCCTGAGCCATGATCCAAGGGTTAGTGCAAAGGACTAGGAGAGATAATCAGAGACAGAAGTTGCTGGGCTCTGTTTCTCACAATGTCTCATCCTAGTGACACAGTCACCTGTCTCTCTAGCCTCAGTGTTGCTGTCTGGAAAATGGAATACCTTTATCCACCTGCCCAGAGCAGAGGCACTACTGGCTGTTATCTCAGCCTTACTTCTGGAGGTCATTAAATACAAAATAACACCACCTACAACTATGGTAAGAGCCATTCGTAGAGCAGAGGGAAAGCTTTGGATAGAAGATGTCACAGAATTAAGAAGTGTTATGAAATCAGTATGTGGATGCAGTTTACTGAAACCCTCCCCTCTCTCATAGCATGATCCTTGGGACCCTACCCACAAAACCTAAGGCTTTGGAGTGATACTGCAAACATTACTGGTGTCTGGGTAGAGAGAAGCAAAGCACAGGGGTAGTGCCTGCTGTAGTTTTTATGCCCTGGCAAGTGCTGCAAAATCATTACAATCTCCTCTGCATCCCACCACCCCCTCCCCCCCCCAGCAGTAAAGTTCCCTGTTCAATCTAATTAGGGGAATCCTCATTAGAGAGTCCTCTAGAGTCTGACAGCAGGCCAAATGTCCAAGTGGCACTTCAACTCGGTGTATTTTTGGCCACTGGAGCCCATGGGCCAGAAACGGATGACTTCATTTTGTTGCTTTGAGCTGAAACTAAAAAAGTTGTCTTTTACTGTCCTATATGAAAAAGTAAGAAGAAAAGGGCATCACCAGCCCCACAGGCTTCTCTGTTAATTTCTCCAGAATCTGGAAAAGACATGTAACTCCAAATACATGGAAGAAAGCTCCGAACACTATGTCCCAGGGATCACAGGGCATTCAGTTGACATGTTGCTCTAGGGAGAAGGAACCATCTAGTAAGCCCAGGAGAAAGACTAAAGCCTGGTTTGTGGAGCCCTTGGGTGATCTGGGTGACTTCAGAGCACTCAAAGCTCCAGCAATGCTAATCAGCCTCGAGCCCCCAAACCCAAGCAATGCCAGACGTGTTTGGAACAGCACGGTGCCTCTTGTCTTGAGCTGGGGGCACACAGGGGGCACTCAGGTCTGGCAGAGTGCTCACTGCTGCAAAAATCCCTGGCTGTTTGGCTGAAAGCAGCCAGACAGATCTGGCGCTGCTGTGGAGAGGCTTGAGGTGTGGGCAGGTGCTAGTTGCCCCAGGACTGGGTGTTCCCAGTGCTGCACTGGCAGTGAGTGCAGTTGACCTGGTGCTCTGCAGAGCAGAAGACATCTCCTGGGCCACAGCAAAACAGCTAATAAAGTCAGAACTCAAGATAGGTCAGAGAAAACCTTTAAAAAAGAAACTCTCAAAAATCCTCTCTGCTTTCTTGCTCTCTCCTGACTGTGGAATATTAATCACTAAGGGTATAATGTGCTTATGGGCAGTCAATGCGTGGGACAAACTGGGTTTTTTTCCAGATCCTTGGAATTAACATTTCTCCATAAACATTCTACTTCAAGGTACAAATGCAGAAGCTCATTGTCCTCTGCCCTTCAGCAGCCAAGAACCTCCACCTGTTCCAAATCTACTGCTCTGCCACCTGAGCATATGGTGTGCTTGGGGAAGCAGGCAGTTTTGTGGAAGACATGGAGGTTGATAAATATGGGTTACAGAAGAGTCCCCGGCACATGTGCAAGCCCAAGTCCGTGCACATGTTTGTAAATGTAAGCTAGACTGGTGACTATATGTGCATTTGTACATGAAGGCAGTCACTCTGAAGTCTTGGAAACACGTGTATGAGTGCACACAGGGTGGCTGCTATCTACAGGGTGGGAGTGTTGTGTGTATGTGACACGCTTTTAAAATAATCTTGGGTTTATCAAGGCCCCTCCATCTTTGTGCATGTTGCAGTGCAGGAGACAGCATTAAAGCCTGAACAGGTGTTAATCACTATGCACTGTAATAAATTCTAAACATAGGGAAAGGGCTTATTTATACACGGCTGCTCCTCCCACCCTGCACTCTCTGCTTGAGCCCTGGTGCTGCCTGAGAGAAAGAGGCGCCCGCGAGGTACCAGAAACCGGTGCAAGAGGTGGACTTGCCCTGCCAGAGCAGAAGGATCTAGGGGTAGAAACCCTGACCCTGTCACCATCCCCAGGCCTGGGTGTGTGCCAGTCCTGCCCTCAGCCCCCCACTGTCACCTGGGGATGGTGCAGATGAATTGCACAGAGCAGCGAGAGATGTGGTAGAGACATCAGCCCATGGGCTGAGAGGGGGCCTGAGCTGAGGGGAGATCACAGAGGGAAACTGAGTCACAAAGCACTCAAGGAAGCTGATTTTGTTTTGCTTTTTTTAAAAAAAAAAAAAAAAAAAGCTTAGCCCCCCAATTGGAACTGAGCCAGCTGATACAGATGGGGTGTTACAAAACAGAGCCAAAAAGCAAGAGCACAAGGAACAGAGCTATCTATAACCCTGACAAAAGTTAGATGGAGTGAAGGTGGGGAAGAGGGAAAGACAGAGCGTGGCAGGCGGCTGCCCCTGATGCTGAGAGCAAGGACGTGATCATTTGGCAACAGGATTTGGAGCTGATCGACTCGCGCTATCCAGCAGGCAGATAAGGCTCTGTGGCTGTCAGCTTAACTCTGCCGTTTATTCCAGTGCTGTAGGGAGTTAAATAGAGCACACGGAAAGCCTGCTGCTGGGGAATGAAAGTCAAGGAGGGAAAGGGAAGGAAGAGGCTGTAATTGGGCAGTGTCCGGGGAATCGGGTGGAAGTGGCTGCAGGCAGAAACCCCTCCAGGTAAGTGCTTGTGGCTTTTCATCCTCCTTTTCAATATGGACAGGCGAGGAAAGGAGACCTCAGGGGTGGCATTTAGGATGGAGACATTTATATGGGGGGAGCTGAAAGTCTCCTCAGTCAGGTCGAGCGCAAGCACCAAATGGGGACAGCTATTTGTTGCAGCTTCTCCTTCAGTGGGGGCTGCAGGGAAAGGGCTCCAGCTCAATTTGGGGAGTGGGGGGGCTGCAGCGGGTGAAGGTCGAATCAGTTTTGGTACCGTGACAGGTATTAATCCATTTGGTGCATTGACATTTAGGTAAGTGATCTAAATAGCCTTGCAAATGTACTAGTCCAGGCACTCAACCTGCTCATCATTCTCATCAAGATGCTAATTTAAATATTCTTCTGGTGGTTTACATTCCCATATAAAATAAATCAGTCATGGGAGCCTGGGGGAGGGTAGGGAGCTGGCACGTGTGTGGGGAGAGCACCCTGGTGGGAGTGCAGTGCCCAGCTAAAATAACGGCCGTGGATGTTGTCAGAGCCCCTCAGAGGGGATGGAGCAGGGTTTATTTCTGTACTCTGCTTGAAATGCGTCCATCTGACTGCTGCTGCGACTGTGGGTGGCACAGAGTCAGGGAGTACGCAGGGAGATAGAAGGGTTTGTGGTGTTTTCCTTTTTCCTGCCTCCTTATATCCAAAAGGGAAGCAGGAGTGAAGTTGAAACCTGTTGTCAGTCACTTATTGTCAGGGGATAGTTTATGGTCTTTGGGTTTCTAATTAGACTGAGGATTTTTCCTTCTTCTAATTAAGATGCAATTCCCCTCTTCTCAACACTCCCACTCCGTCTCCCCCGCCCCAGGTCCTTTCTTCTCCTCCGAGGCTCCCTTGCTCTTCAGCTCCTGCAGTTGCTGCAGTGGGAAATCCCCGAGCTGATGCTGTTTAACATGTGCTGCTCTAGCCACCACATCCATTTTACCTTAAAACAGACAGGAAGTGCTGGTAGGGAATACGGGGAGGGGGTGGAGAGGGGAGGGGGGGGTGAGGTGGGAGGGAGAAAAGCAGCTTGGCAGCTGCTGGTGCCCAGATAGATCTCCGTGAGCCTGAGCCATGCGTCAGGGAGAGGATGCACAGGTGGTACCAGGCAGCGTGGAGGCGACAGGAATGAGCTGGAGTCTGCTGCCCTGGCAGGGTCACCTTAGCAATTCATCAGGCTAACCTTGAGCATGAGGTTAATGTAGCCACCACGGCAGGCTATTCAAGCACGAACTTCTCTCTCTGGCACTTAGGTGAAATCAGGCCTTTGTTCTGCACTGTGAGGTTCAAAATGAATTAACATTGAGCCTTCAACACGCTGTGCCTCCTGAAACATCCTCCAACATCCTCCATTTCTCCTCCAAAACAAAGATGATGCCTCGAAGGCAAAACACTAGCTGGGGAGGGGAAAGGACAACACTGAGCCCAGCCCCATGCTCTGCACCCAGAGAACTGAATCTCATCTGCTCTGCTCTGCTTTCTCACTCCAGGACCTGGCAGGCAGGCTACAAGATCATTCCTTCTCTTTTTGGGGCTGTGTGCCAGGCTGGCTGTTGGATGTGAAGACAAGCTGGAGAAGACAACGATGCTGCCTACAACTGCTGGCCACCGGTGGAGGAGCAGGTTCCTCATGAGGTGGCAAGAGGCTTGTCGTAAGTAATGCCTACTCAGGTACTCAGTACGATATTCCTGTTTGTCAAGGGAGTGGGAAGAAAATAGGTCACATCAGGGTTAAGAATAGGGGAGAGGGACAGCTAAGAATGGAGATGTTTGAACTAATTCCTGATTCTTTTAGAGGCCAGGCTAGCTGGGAGGGAGAGTGAGATTCTAAAGCTGAATATGGGCTTAAAGTGGGACAGCGAGTGATGATTGCTTCTGAATTCCAGTGGGCCTGGCAGGTGAGAAACAGCATGACAGATACCATCACACAAAGATCCACCCTGAGCATTTCTCAAATCAGTATCCTGTAAGCTGCAGGATCCTCTCTATGGTAGGGGTTTATACATAGGCTGCTGAACAAGGCTCCCAGCTCTTCACAGCAGAACTCAAAACAGTTTTTAGTAGGGAATGCAGGATGTGAAGGCAGAATTCTCCTACTGGGCACTGCCACATGTAGCGAAAATCAAGGAGTAAATAAAGAAGATCTCTTTCAAATTAAATTGTAAGCATTCAGCCTGTGCCTATTCCCAGTGGACTGGGGCATCTACTACAGTACCTTTGAGCAGAGACTGCTAAGGTGATATGGCCTTCTGGGAATGTACCTGGAGCTCAGAGAAGCACCTGGGGACCACAGCAAAGGAAAGGGAACGCTTGGAGTGTGTCTATCACTACCACATGCCCAGGCATCAAGTAGGTCTGTGGTTTCCCTTGTTCCAGTCCTCCCGATCAAATTTGGGGCTGCCTGTGTAAGAAGCTGGAGGAATTATTTCCTTCTCCGGAAAACAGGCATCTTTGTAATCCATCCTCACAGACTAGACTGCTTTCTAAATTATTTATAATGAATGCTATTGAGTCTTGACTTAATCTGATATACCTGCATCAGCTTTCTGCCACCTACTAGAGTCACCAAACACCCCACAAAGTAACTTCATATTCCCCTAACATGAAAACACATAATACTCATCCTTCCGTAGGGCTGGAAGACATCTCCAAGTTCTGCCTATGGCTTCCCTGCCTCTCTTTCCTGTGGAGCTGCATCCTAACCAGTGTGATCAATTCCTTGGTGTCAGCTCACATCCCAGTGTGATGCACTTCTTGCAAGGAGATGAAAACGAAATCAGTCTTTCTCTTCTCTGTATGATTTTAGTAAAATATTTCCAAAAGCATACAGCAATGTATGGGTAACAACAAGACATTTTTGGCATATCCCATACATGGCTGCAGAAACTTGGCATAAATCCGTTTCCTGAACATAACCACAGCCAGCTGCCTGAGACTTTGTTCCTACCAGCCGCTGCCAGCACACATACTGGTGGAACCCCACAGCCACCCAGTCAGCGCCGGAGGCAGGCAGGCATTTTGAGAGATAAGCCCTGAGCAGAATGCCACCTGTATAGCATTACACATGGCCTGCTCTTGCCTTTCTTGGTGTACAAAGCAGCTAAGTGTTATCTCATCATCACAGCTGTCAATCTATTATTAATACCGTGCTTTTGTTAAGTATCCAGGAAAAAGACGGGGTCACTTGAGTGACTCATGGCTCTCTCCCTTCCCCATTCTAGCTCCCATTCTTTTAATTCCCTTCCTACAACAAGGCTGTGATGTATTCTGAACAGAATTAAATATCAGCCAGCCAGTCAGTACCTGTACTGCAAGTCCAGAGGCTACAATCTGCTTTCATGGCAATCTCCGCTGTGGACCCCCAACCTCTGCTGTGGACCCCAACCCAACCCTGGTGCTCAGAGTAAAGGTCTGTCTTGTATTTCACCACAAGGATCCATGATTATCATAAAAAGGTCACACATACTGGCATGGCCTGGGCTGATGTATACCCGAGATCTCAACTGCAGGATAGTAAAAAAATTTTTGAAAGGTTGCGAAAGATGGATAAATAAGAGGGAGCTGGGACACTCTCTCTGAAGGCTCATCCCTTTGTCCTTGATAAGGTCATATAGCTTAGGATCCAAAGCGGGTACTTCTCCTTAGGCTACCAGTCCACAAATCTGCCAGTTCTCACAAGGATCTCTGGGAACACAAAAAACACCCTATACAGGATGACAGGGTTTGAGTATGAAGGCACCTTGCTGACAGAAGCCAAGTCGATATAAAAAGTGGGCTATGGGTCAGACTGAGCTCTAGAGGTGGCACAGGGGAAGAGAGGAAGAGCATGGCTGGCTTCAGAACTGTTCCAGGAAGAGTTACTCCAGAGCTTGTGTCTCCACTGGCTCCCTCTCTTGAGGCAGTCCTTTCACAATTTCTTTAGGGCTAAGAAGCAAAACACCTGCATGTTGTTTCTTTGAAAAAAAAGCAGGACAAAAGAAACTGATTTCCAATTTAGGAAAGAATGGTTAGACAATAAATGCATCCACTTTAGCCACCATTCACCCCTAAAAAGACTCTACCAACCCCTAAGTGACTGCCTTCTCTGCAGGAAAGTGAGAAAGGGAGAGGACAGGTCGTGACATAGAGACAAACCTGCTTCAGTTTTAGTCAAATGCTCAAACTTGTCACCTTAAAAACTGCGAGGGAGCTGAATTTGCTTCCCACATTGAAGAATTGTGGAATTCATTGTGCGATCTCAATTCCATGAAAGGAATTAAGTGAAGGATGCAAATGTTTTACACAGACTGCTTAAACATAACTCCCACTCCTCTAATTACAGGAGGCGCAAAGCTCGCTTTCCCATTGATATTGCTTCTTTGTCACTGAAATGAGAGTCTTGGAAGCCACTGGCACCCAGGGAGGGTTGGTAACAAGTGTCCTGATTCCACTAAGAGGATCTGAACCCATGTCTGGCATGGTGATCCAAAGCAGCTCCAATAAAAAAAAAATAAAAATGCAGATTTGTGGAGTGTCTGACCTTAGCTTCGAGACACTGCAGGAGAAAGGGTGCACATGCTAACCCTTTTCCTAACACCTTTCTTCAGTTACCAACCTGGAATTTTTTTCCTCATTCCATTGCTGCGGGCAGTTTCAGTCAGAGGACTATTGCTACAGGATTATGAAACTGTTTTGAGAGCAGTGGCAAGTTCCAGGTGTCCAGTCCAGGGACTTCTTTACTAGCTTTCTTGGTCATCCCTTTGTAATGTAAACTAATTAATTAAAAGGCCCACACGACACACTATGAATGTGGTAAAGCAAATGATACCCTGATGTAGAGGCTGACTTAGGACCTGAGTCTGATCTATCACAAATCTTAGAATTTAAGCTGCAGGAAAGCAAATGAGATGTAGCTTGTTTCGTTTTCCTTTTTTTTTTTTTAAAGAGCTTTTCAATAACATGTCTATTCCTGAAAAAAAAGAGCTTCTTAAATATAAACTGGTTCCTCCTCTCTCTACCCTGACTGTTTAGAAAGAGTTGTCCTTTATCAGAGGTGACACCTCCCACTGCTCTCTGCTCTATTCTCCTCTGACAGGTACCTGTGCTCCAGTATCTGTCAGCAAAGTCCTCTGGGATGCACTGTTCTAACTTCTTCATGAAACTGGAAGGATATTTACTTGCTCGTAAAAAATAAAGGCTAAGGGGAAAGTCACACTGTGAGGGTGCAGGCCAGCAGTAAAGGGACGTAGCTGTGAGGAAATTCATTACACTGTGGGGCGTTGCAGCGAGGGGTCCTGCTGCGAGGGTTGTATTGTGGCTACAACAGTGCTCAAGGCAGCGATGGGTGAGGGTGGGAAAGCCCTGCTCTAACACATGCACTTTTTTCCCTGCTTTTCACCCACCAGTGCTTGGCTGTTGGCTGTCGCTATGTGCTGCTGAGTCCTTCTTTGCTTGTCCTTCCTCCTGCAAGTGTAACAGTGGCAACCTGGAAGTGGACTGTAGTGGCTTGGGCCTCTCTTCCATTCCCTCAGACATCCCCACAAACACCAGGACCTTCCTCTTTCTCAACAACAAACTCAGCATCCTGCCAGGAGCAGTGTTTTCCAACCTCTCCGCTCTACAGAGGCTGGATCTATCCAACAACTTCTTGGACCAGCTCCCTCAGAACATCTTCAGTGACCTGGGGAACCTCACGGAGCTCCAGCTGAGGAACAACAGCATTCGGGCCTTGGACAAGGACCTGTTACAGCACACGGCCCTGCTGCGTCAGCTGGACCTCTCCATCAACGGCCTGGCCCAGATCCCCTCGGGAATCTTTGACGACCTGCCTGCTCTCCGCTCCCTGTCTCTCAGGTCCAACCGCCTGCAGAGCCTGGACAGGGTGACCTTCGAACCGCTAACCAGCCTGCAGCTTCTCCAAGTCGGGGATAACCCCTGGGAATGTGACTGCAACCTCCGAGACTTCAAGCACTGGATGGAGTGGTTCTCCTACCGAGGTAGGTGCTCGCGCCACGGGAGTGGAAGTGCGGAAGTGCTGCTCTTCCATGGAAGGGCAAACAAAGGCAGGGGAGAAACACTAGCAGATATACATCTGTCAGCTCAGGCTGACCTGAATGACGCGTCTTAACCAAAGAGCATGAGGACCATACTACAGTTTGGTGCTACTGCACGTTTGTACGACAACACTGCCAGGCTGGGGAGTCCTCTGCAGCCCCAGATCTCCTATTTCCTTGTTTTGTTTCTATTCTGAACAATTATCTCCCCTTTTTTTTTTTTTCTTTTTTTGTTTTAACACTGGGAGAAGAAAGAACTTTTCCCAAGTAACATCAAAATTTTAGGATTATGAGTTCACCTCACCCTTTCTGCCTAAAGAGAAGAAATGCTTTTCACACTTGAAAATAACCATCCCATTCTCTTTCTTAAGCCAAGAGAACTGAAAGTCAGACTTGGCTGTAAAGCATCAGGTTTTCTGCCAACAATAGGACCATAGGCAAAGGTGCCATTTAGGAAAAACACTCCAACTAATATTGGCAAACCCAAACTTAAAGTTCAAATTTACAAGCCAGGCCCCAAGTCAGGCTAGCTCTAAAATCATCATTTTAAAGCAAGCAGTTTTTGACAAGTTTGTATTTCCAGCTTTTCCTTGAAACACAGAAGGCTGGCAAGGTACATATCACTTATGGGGAATGCTGATGGGATGACATATTTTTAGGAGCTGCAACTCAAAGAAAGATGGCACATTTTACAGGAATGACGATTGAAGGCCTGACCTTCTGTTACTGGAGCCAGTGAGTAGGAAAGGGTCTCAAATCATGCGGATAGCAACAGTCAGCTGTCACATCCCTGCTGATCACAGCCATGCTGCAAGAAGATTATCTCTGCCTATGGCTACACTGCAGTCTGAAATATGCGTTTGTGTGAGCAGAATCAAACAAGCATACAAGTGCCACTGTCCTCTTTTTTTCATCTTTGGTTTGTTTTCTTTCTTCACTCCCATATCACACGATATGTCAATGGAAAGCACACAGAGGTAACTTTGCTTTTTTCCTCCCCCTCCAAAGAAATTGCCCAAACTCACTCAGGCATTTGTTTCATCATCTGTCATTATTTTCACAGAGATGGATTTGTTGTTAGAAGATGGAACCATGTATCTGTTGTTATTTTGAGAAGTTACAGCCTGGTCCTGTCTTTTTGCTTTTATTTCTCCTTTTATAAAACAGTTCTACTGACACTTACATAACTCACTAAACAATATGGGGCTGACTTAATAAACGTTTTCAGAGGGCTTTCGCGTCTTGGCCTGAAAGATGTCTATGCACATATCATGCACCATGAGCTCTAGTGTGGAACCCAGCCTAGGCAGAATCGTATCAGCCAGCTGACATGGTTGAAACTTCTGCAGGGAAAATACTCAGCAGATGTGAACGGGGCCCATGAACTCAGTCCGCCTCAGGATCTATCTCTGCTGTCTCTGTCACAGGATGAAGCTGTGATTCACTCCTGTTATCTCTATTGGAACAGGTGGGAAAATTGACCAGCTGGCATGTACCCTGCCCAAGGAGCTGAAAGGGAAGGATATGCGAATGGTACCCATGGAGATGTTTAACTACTGCTCCCAGCTGGATGATGAGAACAGCTCTACAGTGCTGGACAATACTGGCCCACCCTGCACTAAAGGAAGCCCAGCTCCTTCCAAATCTAAATCAGGCCCAGAAACAGAAGTGGAGCCCAGTGTGGGATGCCCTCAGAAACAGCGATACAGGCCCGTGAGCGTGCGCCGGGCCATTGGCACTGTGATCATTGCAGGGGTGGTTTGTGGCATCGTTTGCATCATGATGGTGGTGGCAGCTGCTTATGGCTGCATTTATGCCTCCCTCATGGCCAAGTACCACCGGGAGCTAAAGAAGAGGCAGCCGCTCATGGGTGACACGGAAGGTGAACATGAAGAACAAAAACAAATCTCCTCTGTGGCGTGAAACTCTTCTAGGAAGGAAAGGACAGCGATGAAAAAAAGGTACCTGAGAGCAGTCAAGCATGGGGTCCTCCCAAAATACATCTTCCCAGACAGAGTGACAGACTGTGCTATTGCTCCACTCACCCAAGTAGTGCAACATGCTTCTGGGGGGTCAGGGCACCTGGCTCAATTTCTTTTCCTCTGCCCCAGGCCCATTTTGTGCCCTTTCACCCTTGGGGCCTCCCAGACAAAATAAAGTAGAGTCAGACCTCGAGTGCTTGCTGTGCCTCATGCCCTCGCACAGAGCTTCCCTCACATGCCTGCTGCAAAGGCAGCTGGCACATTCTGGGAACCTGTGTTGTTCTCTCAGCATCGGTCCTGAGTCGTCCTGTATCCTGTCAAGAGTTCTCTGCAAACCGAGAGCAGCTCTGGGAAAGCTTATGTGGGAAGCAAGGACACCAGAAGTGTCCATGCCTCACTGTTGGGTCACTGCTGTTGTGTGACAGCAAGTTGCTGTCTACCTACAAGTCAGTGCTCCTTACATCAGAAAGGAGGGAAGGTCCCCAGGGTAGGACAATAGTCAGTGGGAGAGTTCCCTTCTCATTTTTAAAGGTGGCAAGATAACCTGTATCACTTTAACACACTGCCAGGAGCACAGCGTCCCTCTTTTTGCTCCTGGCCAAGTCCAAATCTGTGAGCTGACACACACGTCATCTCCTACAGGTGCACAGACACGGAGTCACCCTCCTGTACACACACACACTGACTCATTTTGATCCCAGCATGCACACAGAGCCAGCCCTAGTTCCAGACATCCAGGCAACCCACCTGCACATGCAGAGCCACACATGCCCATGCTGATCTGCCCTCTGTGTGTGTTGAACACATTCAGCCACTTTACCTTACCATGATCACGGCAGTGCATATCACCTTCTACTTCAGACAAGATACATCCACACTGCCACTGAGGAGCTAACAGAAACATCCCAGCCCTAGTGCAGAGCCAGTGGAAACTGGCAGGAGACGACAGAGAGAGGCAAAGTTATTGAGATTACAGCATGAGTCTGTGGGAATAAGTACACAGCATGAAAAAAAATAAGGTGTATTCTTCTTATCTACGTATCAGAGATCTTCTGATCAAGATCAGATCTTCTGATCTACGTATCAGAGAATCTACATTTTCTCTGATAAATGGAGAGGGTAAGGATACGAAGCCTCCATTTAGAAATGTTTGGCTGGCAGAGTAGAACTGGGTCATCAGGAAAGACTAGAGGAGGAGGTGGCTTACCAGCCTCAGCAGCATAAGCCACGCTGAGTAGTGTGAGCCTGGGGAAAAGTGTCAGGGGGAGAAGTCACACAACTGGCGTGGGTGGCAGAGGGGCCAGCATGGTGTGTGGAGCAGGGTGATGCAGCTGGGGTGACTGAAAAGAGTGGGCGCCATTCTGGGGGGTCTTGAGCTGAAGGCTGAAGCCCGGACCACCGTGTGGCAGGCATGAGGAGAGCCCGGGAAGGGTCTGGTATGGAAGGCAGCACAGTCCACAGACACTCCCTTCACCATCACTGGTGTGTTTGACGCCATCCACAGCTGCACACGAGTGTGCCCACACACACAACTGCGCACACTGCCACTGTCACGTAGGGTGACTTCCCCCAGCCAGACTTTAAAGCCCTCAGACTGCAGTGCCTCCTATTAGTCTTTGCTCATTCTGACCTGACAGGGGAAAAAAAAAAAAAAAAGCGAGAGGGGAAAAAAATGAAAGGAACTCAACATAAGGACTCATTTTGTATCACTGGAAGTGGGATAAAATGCTGTCTCCAGGGGAGAGCGCACATTGCCATGGTAACCTGCTCTAACCCATCACAGTGGGTATTCCTGGGCGAGGAAGATGACACCGGAGGTCGTGCATCCACAGTGCCTGTGGATGGTGTGATCCCTGCCATCAGGAAACAAGCTGGCAGCCAGCCCAGCTTTGCAGGGTGTTTCACCGACAACCTGTGTTCAGAGCCCAGCATGCACTGCAGGTGGACCCTGCCAGGGCACATCACCTCTTCCACCTGCTCCATCTGAATCCCAATGCCTTCGGACATCTCACAGCCCTTCTGCTCGCTGTGACCAGATCCCTGTGGAAGCAGTGCACGCTGGCTCCTCACGCCCTTCTGGCCCCAGACAGGTGGGGGGCACACAGCATCTTTAATCAAAGCCTGGAGTGGCAAAATCCCTCCTGGTCTACCCAGGGTGACCAGAGGCAAGGAGACAGGATGCTCTGGACTGTTTAAGCATGACTTCCCTTCAACACAGAGATGCATGGGACAGGGGAGGATTTTCATCAGGAAGCAGAAGACAAGGCTGCCACAGAGGAACAACTGGGAGAAGCAGTCCACCCACAAGTGTGCACACACTGCTACCAGCACACTGCTTGTGAGGAAAAGGAAGAGGAGGGCTGGCAAGATGTGAGGAGGAAGGACTCTCACCCCTTACATTGTATAGCCACTCCAACCATCCCATCTGCTCCAAGTGTAGCCCGTTCTAAAGGGCAGAACTGATGCACTGCAGACTCCATATGCGTGTCACTGCTGCTCCACATTCCCAGCAAGCCAGGACTAGACTCTGCCTGCTGGATCCAAACCTCTCCCCAACCTCCCTCTCAGGGGAACTTCTCCCTTTTCCATACCGGACTCCGCAATCATACTTGAAATGGGACTTGAGTCAGAGTGGTATATTTATAGATCTATATTTTACTTGCATCAAATAATGGTGAAATATTGCACAAAACAAATGGGATCTATATATGTGTGTGTGTGTATGTGTGTGTGTGAGTGAGCAAGAGAGTGAGAGATTGTTTTTAAGGGAATAGACTAGAGCAAAAATGAATGGGAGAAAGGCAGGGCACACTGCAGGGGCTGAGGGGATGAAATCCTCCTTTCCCTGCACCTTCTCTGTGACTTCCTCCAGCCCTGACCAATTTTTCTTTGTTGCTAATAATATTTTCTATATCTTGTGTTGTGGGGCCGATGATGACCTTGCCCATCCTTTCCTTTTTCGTTTTAATTTATACAGCAGAAAGTCTGGATTTATCTCAACCCTAGACGAGGGACTGCTATGTTTAGAAACCCACCCAAGAGAGGAGAGAACTGAGTGTTGCTGAGAAATATGAAGGCTGGCTGCTATGGGGAGTCCCGCTGGAAAGCAAATACTGTGCTTGGAAGGATGAGGACCTCTCACATGCAGAGCAGAGCAACTGGGTTCACTGGGAAATGCCCTCTTCATGCCACTGTTTGCAAACAGGCTCTTCCTCCCTTCCCTAGCACACCTGGAAAAGAGGTCTGAGCTGCTGCACTGTCCACAGGCACACTAGGGAACACGTGGTCCAAAACAAAGCTCTCCTGTGGGATGCTGGATACAGAACAAGACCCAGTGCTCCTTGTGTGCTCAGCCAATGAGTTCCTTTGGTGTGTGGAGACAGGGGTTCCTGTTATCCCTGCAGGCATGGCTAGACACAGGGAAACCTCCTGAATGCAGCCTTTGATGCAGGCAGGTGCCTGCACTCAGGAAATAGTATTCTGGGGCAGGCAGGTCCAACACATGCCAGGGCGATCTAGGGGTCGGCAGGGCCACCAGAAACACCCCTTCTGCTCCCCTTCCCCACACACCCACCTGTGGCACAGGCACATTTCTTGCAGGGAACAGATGGCACTTGTAATTCCTTTTTCTTTTTTGTTACCGTTTGAGGGAGAGCAACAAGATTTTCTAAAATGATTGAATGGAGGTTTCTTTGGCATGAGACAGAAAATTTTTAAAGGTATATTATATTTCTGGCTTGTTGTTACAGAATAATAATAAAGAATGTATTTTCCTATGCTCCTCCTTGTTTAAATGGGATCTCTGATAATAAAATTCCCTCTCTCCTCGCCCCCTGCAAAGGCAAACACCAGAGGGGTACAGCCAGCCACACGAGGAAGCCCCTCAATTCCCACACATGTATGCTGGTTTGTGCACACCGTTGGAACTTGGAATGAACATGCACATACACACACACAGGGTATATCAGCGTAAGGCAGGGTGAGGCTCTAGGACTAGGCTCACAGTCAAGGTGAGACCCTAAATCTAGAAACACACACACACAGAGCGCTCCAGGGACACAGCCAGACAAGGGTGATTGTGTAACAAGGATAAGATACTGTGGCAATCAGCTCATTACATAAAAGTAGAAAGGGCCAAATTAATCCCTAGTGTAAGAACGCAGAAGCCAATGGAGTTATATTCAGGTCAAATTTGATTCCAAAAGCTTTTTTTTTTTTTTTTTTTTTTTTTTTTTTTTTTTTTTTTTTTTTTTTTTTTTTTTTTTTTTTTTTTTTTTTTTTTTTTTTTTTTTTTTTTTTTTTTTAATTAGAACATAATGTAACAAATAGTGAGCTATGGCTTCCTACATCTCCAGATTCCTGACCCTCTTGAGCAAGGTTATTTTGAAACGGATGGAAATTGCAGTCTAATCCTATTGCACCCCAAGTACACAAGCTGTCACCCCTAGAGCTAAAAGAGTCTCTCCACCAGCTGTTCACTGGCTTGGTCTATCACACACAGCTAAGAAGTTTAAATTCACCACTTTGCCACTTTCAGTGCTAAGCATACACAGTTCATCACATTCTCATCCTGCGAGAAAAAGCTCATCCTGACGCAAGTGGAGCCACAAAAGATGTTAAGCCCCACCACAAGCGAACCCTTGTGCCACCGTACTCACTCTGCTATACTCAAGTCACCCCGTCAGTCTCAGGCTGATATTCAGAGAGAAACTGGGAACATAACCCAGATACTCTTAATCTGATAGCAGCTGAAGCATCAGTGCTGCTAAAAAGGTATGTGCTGCAGGAGAATCACCATTACTGTTTAATAGCATGGTGTCTATGACATATAGTTTAGTCTAATTTTGCCATGTAGGTAGAGGAGTGCACACAGATACTACTAAGCAGTTCATATGATACCAGAAACACAGAGCAGAAAAAAAGCAAAGCCAACATACTCATCTGATGACTCTAGGCTTTTTCAGTTCATGAACTATCTGGGAGCAGGCTGTAATTTTCTGCAATTTGATTATTATAATTTGATTATTATTTTATACTGGCAAATGTATTTGTCCTGCTTACATATCTACTCATGCACACATATAACACCATATATCACCATGTAATTATGTATACATAACATATAAAACTTATAAAAGAGAATTCCCCTTCAGTATCTTGTTCATCAGCAGCCTGTTGTGCTGCCTTGAGGAGCATTTGCCGGCTCTGATTGGAAGCACAGGTCAGAGGGTCAGCTTCTATCCTCTGATCAGGTAAGCGCAAATCCTAGCATGGGATTTCTGAGGACCAAAAAGCCCTCCCTCCAAGAACAATACAAACAAAAAGAATAAGCATTCCCCAGTGAGGATGGTTACAGAATGAAGTGCAAGTAAATAAAAATTTCCCACGTCATTTCGGAGAGCTCTTCCCATCTGTAGTAGCCCTGCAAATCTGGGGACAAGGCAGCACACCCACAGCTTTTCTCCCTGTAGAGGATGGGGTGGGGGGAAAAGCAATCAACAGGGGCCAGATCTCTCCTTGCCACGGTGATGCTGTGCTGCAGCCAGGCAGAGGCCACAAGCAGGGTACCTGGAGCCAAGGAGAAAGCCAAGTTAAGAATAACTCTGCCTTGCACGGAGCTGCTGGGCCAGGACAACAACGTGCCGCTCTCTGCTCGGGGCTCCAAGCACAGATTTGCCCCTTCACATTTGCTTTTTCTGTGTCCTAACTCGGGAATAAACTTATTTGTTACAACAGCCGGGGAAAATCAAGTCACAAAGGGCGCCGAAGGAGCGAGGAATGCAGGTATTTCATCTGAGGCAACACGCACAGACCATACCCTGCGATATTCAACCAGCTCTGCATAAAGCTCAGGGGAAATATGCAGAGAAACAACATTGCTTTGCATTTCTATAGTGCTTGCCTTTGGCAGCTCTCTGGGAGCTTGCAAACATTAATGAATTCACAGAGGCAGAGATTCAGAGAATATAAAGGCCAGAAGGGACTTTAGGTCATCCAGTCTGACCTTCTGCGTATTGCACGCTACTTGGAAATTGTGTGGAAAAGAACCACAAACATTATTTGAGGGTGGCAGAAAATGCCTTCCTGTGAAAGGCTTAAAAAGCTCAATCTGTTTAGCTTATGAAACAGAAATTAAAGAAGTTATCCTGTAAAAAGACCAACAGTGTGTGTTTATATGAAGCTAACTCGAATCTTCTAGAAAGGCATCTACCTTTGATTTAAAAAACATTCAAGTAAGGGAAAAATTCCGTTTCTCTTTGTACTTTACTACAGTAACTATTCATGCTCACTGTTCGACTGTGCTGATAGTCCTCATTCAACTGATTTGAATTTATTTGGTTTCCCATCACAGTTTTTGTTATGCTTCTCTCCCCTAGATTAAAAAAATAAACCTTCAGTAACCAGCACCTCTCCCCATGAAGGCACTTTATATTCTAAATCCAATCATCTCTCAGTCTTCTTTTACGTAAAATAAGCAGATTGAGTTCACTAAGTCTTTTGCCTGTACAGCATTTCCTCACCTGTGGAACAACACTGTAGCCTATTGTCACAGTGTTTCCAGTTTTTCCTCCTCCTTTTAGAAGTATTCTCCTCATCCATGAAGATCTGTGCGCTGTATTGTAGATATTACATGATTTTGCCATAAAATAATAAATATTACCTTTCCCTACTCCTCCCCACCAATATCTGACAGCACACTCACTAGCCTATGTGAACACTGTTGCTACTTTAAAGATGGAGTCATATGGAAACACTAAGGTAAACCCCTAACTAGTAATTTTGAGGAAGCCAGATTACGGGTAACTGGTTCTGATCCCACTCATAGTCACCTTTATAGTAGTATAAATTCACTGCATTTTATACAAGAGCCTCCAGATTTATGCAAATCTTAGCAAGAGACAATCTGGCTCTTTATTTAAGAGGATGGTCCCCTTCTAGCATTCTCCACTTTTTTCATCCACTCAGGGCCTCATACAGTTATTTTTCACATCTCTCCCACTGGACACACATGTCTTTGATTCCCCAGTTATTATTTCTCTCTCCCCCTTGTTTTCATCCTCTTGTGACTGATCATTCCTTTTCAGTTAGTGCCTCTGACCAGCTGCTTTTCAGATTCTCCCTTCTCTCCTCTGCTCAACTGTCACTTCTCAGCTGCCACAAAGCACACCAGCCCCCACATCCCCATCTGCTTTTTAAGGGCTTGTTATCATAAGCAGGGGTTTCTCTACTCACAATTCTCTAATATTTGCAATACCTAAATCAACCAAGAGAAACCACCACACTGCCACATGCTGAGAGAAGGGTTTAGATCAGCCCTACATTCTGGCCTTCCAGGTGCTGTGCTGGGGCTTTCAGCTGCATTAATGAACATATTTTTATTCAGTCATGACTAAAATCATGGAGTGTGTGAACTATATGGTAAGAAGGCCTAGCCTTGTGCCTGAAGGGAATGCTGCACTCAGGGAATTCCCTGAGTGACCATCCTGCACTTTGTCCGTTGCTGATTATTGTACTGTGGCACGGTGAAACCAGGGACCTCAGCTGTTCCCTGGTGATGGAGAAGGGATGGCAGACTAACAGGGTCTCAGCAATTTCTATTCAAGGCACCACCTCCTTCTTACAGACTTCTCAAGCTCCAACTTAAACCCATTTGTCATTTTACCTCAGATTCTGGGTAAAGATGCATTACCCTAACTGATGGAAACCCTATTCTAATTTTCCACCCTAAAGATTTTAATTGTCAATCTGTACTACACTATCTCCATACAATCATGTGCTTCAGTTTTAATGTTTCCTCCAAGATACAGCAATCCTATCCACTTTGGCTTGGCTGCATGTGGTTAAGCAAGCTGGGTGCTCTCAGATTCCCCTCACAAAGTCAGACTTCCCTTTCCTCTCATAATCTTTTCATCCTGTCTGTTGCTGTGTCAGCCTGTATTCCTTTAACCAAAGCTGTAACACAAACTAGAGGAGAGGTCTCACACAGCTTTGGGTAGGAGTGCCAATGCATTTACCCACGGGGAAAACCTCCCTAACTACTTTCTAGAACAGCATTTGCTTTGTCCACAACTGCATCACACTTCTCACTCTCCATCATGCCACCATCCCAGCATTTTTTTCCTGAGCTTTCTCAGGATATGTTTACTTAATGAGTCTACCCAGCTGCCTTTCAGCAGGAATCTCAGGACACATCTTGGCAGATGACAAAAAGGTTCCCTGAATTTTATGTGGACAGCAGGGAGCAATACAGCTTAGACTGATGATCCTTGCTTAGTCTTGGCAAAATTGGCCTAACAGTTCCCAGAAGACACGGACTGCCTCTAGTCCTGCTTGCTGTGCTCTCTGCCAGATCTCACAGAGTTCCCAGCTTACAGAAGAGTTCTATTATTAGTTGTCAAGCATATGACCTTGTCTGTCACACTACTGAAACTCATTCTCTTTCTGGTACTCCTGCCAAGGTCAAATAAGGCTTTCTCTATGATATCCTGGTCCTTCCCTTCACTAGCAATGCCTTCTAGTGCTGAATTATCAGGGTACTTCCTCACTATCTATAGCTATGGGGTCTCAGGTTAATATTAGCAAAGGCTAATCCCATGGGCGAGCACAAGGGAGTGTAACAAGTCACCTTTTGCTAGACTTTGATAGGTGATCTTGCTGCTGCTGTCTTCCCAGATTAACTTCTCCCTCCCTGCCCCTCACAACTCCTCTGCCTTTCTTATCTTCTCCAGTTTAACTAATTGTTTCTTACGTGGCACTGTATCAAATGCTTTACTGAAATACAGAGATGAGGCCTTTGAAATGTCTTTTGCCTTCCACGAAAACAATCATCTGAAAGAAAGCTATTGGGTAAGTCTGGTGTGATCCAGCACTGATAACCTCATATTGCCTGACTCCCTTTTCCCCTAACTGCTTGGTAATAATTATAATTTCCTTCAAGATCTCCTCTAAAGTGCTACAAACATTACAGAGATCCCCACTTAAAGGCCTGACAAACTTATTTCTCGCCCTTCCTTAATCCTAACTGCTGAATTTTCACTTTTCCAGGCTGCATGGAGTCACCACTGTGGGCAGAGTTGAAAAAAGCCCTCTGCTATAAGCCTGTGTTTCCACGTGCCAGCACTCCCAGGGCCAGAGAGTACCCAGGCCCAGCACTGTGAGTGCACTAAGCAGCTTGAGTTGCTTATTCATGGTAGTCAGCTTGTTTCTTTACCCAAGGACAACATTTCTGTCTTTATCAATAACTTGGGCACAGAGTTCTCTTTGGGATCTCCTGCTTTTTGTTTTAACCTGGTCTGCAAGGTCTAACTTAGCTTGATTTGTAAGCAATCCTCACTTTATCCCTACATTTCCTGACCCCTAAAAGGGGGCAGGGCAGGGCAGGGCAAGGCAGGGCAGGGGCAAGGCAAGGCAAGACAATCTTCTTTGCTGTCTGTTCTTTTTCCATTCCACACAGGCTCTCTGCAGAGCCAGCTTAAGCAGCAGCTGCCTGTGGTGGCAGACAGATGGAGGGTAAGAGAATTGGGCTCTTTACAGAAATGGGGGCTTCACACTGTACCCAAAAGCTCAACTGCTCCCTTCCCACACTGCCTGTGAAAGCAGTGCCGAGTGCCAGCAGCAGAACACCCTCCACACACTCTGGGCAGCAGTGTAGTCCACACCTTGCCTATCTCCTGCACATACCACGTCTCTTCCCTGCCTCTGCGCTGCCTTGGGAAAGCCTGGAACTCCTCAAGGCTTCCAGGTAAGGGCTCTCCCATATGCAGACACAGAACGCCTCCCTTCCACTCTTTCCTTTCCTCTCCTCTCACATCCTCCGTGCCTCAGCATCCAACACTGGGCCCACGCACACTGCAAACTACCTTGCCTTCAGCCCCTCCACAGCTCCCAGTGGGCAATGGAGAGTTGCTGACAGTCCTCACACAGCACGAGGACAGGGAGAAAGGGAATGGTTGTCAGTACAGCCTCGGCATGGTACAGCCAGGGAGAGCATAGGGCAAGAGCACTAGGGAGGAACACAAAATATTTCTGGGACTCTTCATGTGATATAAAGCTCTAAGCAAATGGTTTGGGCTTCACAGTTGACCCTGTTTTGAGCAGAAAGGTGGCTAAAAGACCTTCAGAAATCTGGTCAGAATTATCCTGTGATCCTATGAATGGGGTTTCTGCACTCCAGTGAGGGAAGGGAAGAAAAAGGTCTTGTGAGGGGAAAGAGATGGCAGTCAGAGTCCTGTTATATAGGCTTATGATGGGCAGATGTGTGCCTGAGGTTGATAGGTAGGGCAGAAGAAGAATTCAGGTTGAGTTTGGTGGTGAAAAGAATGTATCTTAGGAATAGACTGGAGCTGTACTCAGATCTGCTAAGTTTCTGTGGTTCTCACCCTGCAAAACTTGTCTGCTTGTGCCTTGGCTGAACTTCAGCTAAACCATCTTACCAGACATTTCCTATAACCTCCTCTGCTGTGATATTTGCCACCTTCATCCTTACATCTACAGACTGCTTATGTTCATATTTATGATCACATATGCTTGTGTGATCCTTTCCAGCATCTTCTCACGTGACTTTGCTCCTCTGCTGAACTGCAGGTCCTAATGCAGCTCATGACATCGATTATAGCTGCACTAAGGCTGCAGTCCTTGCACGGACAACTCTGCTTTACTCCATGGACTTTAGATGCACAGACATGGGGTGTTGGGGGTGTGAGCAAGGTAATGCACTGTCCTTGAATTCACACAGGGATTTAGGTTTGAACCCTGCTTGGTCAGAGGTTTCAGTGCCACTTGCTCGACATTTGGATCTCCACACAGCTCCAGATGGAAGGTCCTGGACCGTTTGTGCCCCTCAGACTTTGTCAGTCCCCCTAAATACTCAGTTTATGCTGACAGACCCTACACATTGGTAAAATTCCACATCCATAGGGATTAATCATGTCCATACCCATGTGCACACACAGAAAACACGTGGGAGCACGTAGCCCCACCACAGACAGGAATAAGTGCAAATCTCTCCATGGGTATAAATATCCGTGCACGTCCCTAATCAGACACTCAGACAGGTATCCCAGCCACACACCGCAGAGAAACTGTTTATGTATATAAATGCACATATGTACGCACAAATCCCCTCACACATTGTGCATCTACACTTACTCCACTTGCAGTGTGCTCCCTCGGAGCCACGTGGCCCTGGGCAGAGATACAGGTCCCTGCTGATGCTGGTTATGTAGGAGTTAATGGGAGAGAGGCTGAGAAGGAAATTAAAAGCAAAAAAAGTTGAAAGCCCAGCACATGATTCTTCTCCTATCACATCTGTGAATCCTGGAGCGCAAGAGTAATTGTCTGCAATGAGTCAGACCAAAAGGCACAAGGAAATGGTTGCTATGGCAACCCGTGCACTGCTCTAATTCGGCTCAGAATTAAAATGATATCAAATAATTTGCAAGCAAAGGGAACATGGCAAAGGCACCGGGTGCCAATCCAAAAAATCCAGCTATATGCAAGTCTCTCCTGAGCCGGTGTCAAGGGCTCTTTTCCCTTCAAGAGTGACAACCATGGCAATCAGAGGAGCTCTACAGGCAGTGGTGATGGATAACCTTAGGCTAAAAGATTCCCGCTACGCACAGGCAAGAACAGGGTCCTGGGCTGGAGCTCCAGTCAGGAACAGGTTGCAGGACTGAGGATGTTCTGGAGAGAGGCCTCACCAGACCCCACAAGAGAAACCCCCCAATCTGTTTTGGTGTCCCATTGAGAAAATTCTCTGAAAGGGCTGGTGAGGGCCGGGCCTGGACACGGGTACCCACCCACAGCAAGGGCATTTGCTCTGTGCTGGGTGAAGCACCACCTGCATGGGCTGAGGAACAGGGGGATCAGTCACTTCGTGCTCTTTTCCCAGGAAGTAGTACAGTGTGCAAACTCTGGCACTCCAGCAGGGACTAGAAGGAAATATTTATTCTACAGAATTGGCTATTGTCTTCACTTGTTCCCCAGACAAGGACTCCTCCCAAGGCAATAGGCAATGTCTGCACACACAGGGAGGAGGCATCATTCCTGTACTAAAGATCCCCCTGTTTTCTGCCTGTGCAGACAGCAGATACACCATGGAAGAAATGGATACTGCAAAGGTCCAGCCAGGGTGAACAGAAAACTATGGAAGATATCTCACATGCCTACTTTTAGCATTCTTTTGAGGATAAAATCGACTTATTTTCCCCTCTTGTTGCCAGCTACTGTCTATGCATGGAGACATGTACTTGGAGTTCTGTAGGCAGATGCTTGCTCTTTCTGCCTGTTTATTGATGTGGCTGGAGGATAATCAGCTCTGAACAGGGAACCATGTGACCCCAGCACCTACACCAAACCTCGGTGAAAGGCAAAGTTTGTAAAATAATTCAACCACCTCACTTTTGTCTGGCTCATAGATCAGCTTGTGTCTGCCCCAGAAACACCCCAAAAAGTAGCCTGTATGCTTACAGGCCTCTCCCCCAGGGTTCAGTACAGAAGCAGAACTCAATGGATGGCAGGCAGATGGGTAGATAAAGGGTGCAATGAACATTGGGTTTGGCACTCCAGTGCCACCATGTAATGTGGATACCATGGCCCATGAACTACCTGCTCTACCCTCCACACGTGCCCCAGATAGGTGTCCTGAGAGGTGGAGAAGGCAGGGCGGCTGTTAGCACTAAAATCATCAGTACCTCTGCCTTGCCGTGCCCCAAATGCTTGCGATGACTCAGTGCCAGGGCATGGCTCGTTCAGATGTCTCTCATTTTGCCAGATCAAATGGATGAGGGAGAAACTGCTTGTGCTTCGGGGATTGCCAGGAGGGGCTGACATCAGACAGAAACCAAACATAGCAGGTGATGGGGCTGAAAACGAGTTGAGTCTTCCTTCTTTTTATCCATCCTGCCACTGGATTCTGGGGGGACTGCGATTTCCATAAAGGCACCTGGTGATGCATCAACAACTTTGGCACAACCTTCAGCATCAAAAGAGGGACAGCATTCCTTCTGAATACTGCAGCACACACTCAAGAGATCAGCTGCCCTCAAGTTTTGCATGGGTAACTTTCTGCTTCTTTCTGAACCAGACTGGTGAAATAACATTAATTCTCTAGCTTAGATGCAGTTATTCCAATGTAAAATATGCTTATGCTATTACAGCTTATTTCCATGCCTTTTAGCAGCTTCTATGGAAGCAACTGTCATTTTCTAGAGAGAAGGTTCAAATGTTTTATCCATCCAAGCAACAAAACTGTAGGAATATAGAATTGTGTGTAGATGAGTTTGAAAAGATGCCACAGCAACAGAACTGCTGAAAAAGCCACCTGCAGCTCCTGTCCCTGCTTGCTGGTAACAGACAGCAGGTAGCCAAAACTGGGGACCAAGGAAGAGACATCACGCTGGCCAGGAATCACTTTTCAAATGAAGAGCTTCCGTCAGAATGATAGAGGTTGAATTTTAACCACTGGTAAAATGGTAAAATAACTTCCCATTATCTACTTTTCAGACTGATTGTTTTCAAATACCTCTGAAAAAAACCCCTAAGCTTTTCTTTTTTTTTTTTTTTTTTTTAATCTGTTCCTGCTGTGAGTACAGAGCTCTTCCAAAAAACACTGGTCTTAATAACTCGGTGTCCCAAAACTCTCTCTTTAGAATAGAGACAATATTTCTCCTCTCTGGCCCTTGTTTGAGCTCGCCTAGAGCTCTCCCCAAACACATCTCTATATACTGTTGGTGTCAGGGGATAACGATTTCACTGTGCTCCAATCACTGCTGGTAAGAAAATTACCCTTCAATATAAACAGAGGAGCTGAGTGTGGTATAAAACAAACCTGCATCTCCCAAGTGCCCATTTGGATTGTTTTTATTGGGCACCACGGAGCCTTTGCATGCCCCACCATCCATTTCCCATCCCTGAAATATGACAGCCATGGCCAGGAACCTAATGGAAAGAAACCCCTACCTGCCCCTGCCGGGACTGGCAGCCAGCTGACAGTCATGGAAGTTGAACAGCAAGAAGGTCAGGCAATGAAAGAGACGTCAGACACAGCCCAGAGTGACAGCTGAACTCCTGTGCAGATTCCAGCAGTTTCACTGGGGCTTTAAATCACTAAAAGCTTCTGTCAGCAACTCCATGTGATTTCTGCCTTGCACCCCGAGGACCAGAAAGCCCCGGGCTACTGACTCACGGGAGGGAGCAGATGACAGTGCTATCTGGGGCAGGACATGGCTTGGGGAGGGTGCCATCACCATGCCTTATTTCTCATTTCCAACGAAGTTAGTGTGCGTGAAAGGTTCTGGACTGACATCCCAGTAGAATAGTTGCCTTCTCGTTAATTATAATTAATCATCCAGGCATTACTTAATGTTGGCATAATGCTTTGAAGTGGCAAAGTGCAACATAGCAGGTAGATATTATTAGTTCCAAGAAACAGGTATAGTAAAGCTGGGGGGGTTTCACTGTGTGGCTTCCCACCCAAGAGGCCACACCAGCTCAGCTCACACAAGTAGACTCTGCCTTGGCTCCATACTTTGAACCCTCTGTGCACCCACCTTGTGCCCCAGGATTGGCCCATGGGGGAAGGAGAGGGATGAGTGAAAAGGGGAGAGGCAGGGAAGGGCAGAGGACACTGCTTTTCTCTTGTGAATTTGGCCACCTCTCCACCTGTCCTTGTGTGGAGTAGCATCTCTAATGGCAAGAGGGCCAGCTTAGACTCCCTTCAAACACATTCTGGGATCTCCCACTGAGCTAAACCAGACTGAAATGGGAGGAAGGAGGCCCTTGTATTCCCCCCTCCATCCCTTCCCTCAGTCCTCTAGGCCGGCTACTCTCTAATCCCATCTGACTGCTCCCTCACTCCCTGACAGCACCCAAGCCTGTGTCATCTTCCTGGAGATATGATTTTACCAGTTTGCCTTACTCTGCCTTGGCTAGGGACTGACATTCATCTGCCAGAAGAAAAGGGGTCCAACACTCCATCACTGATGTTCTCCCCACGGGGACACTGAGGGTGCTCCCTCCCCACGGGCATGGCTGTAAATCCTGGAGCCTAATTTTTCACTGCATGCATAGTGAACATTTCAAAGCGCTTACAAATCCCCTCAAGCACCATCGAGTCAAACAAGTGACAGTAATGATAACTGGCAGAATGACAGGCCAGTTCATATCACTTGTTCTTTTATAGGGGCACTTAAAAAGTCTCTGTTGTTCCCCTTCTATAGAACTGTGACTGCATTTATTCAGAATCCACAAGTCTACCCAGATATTTGGCTTTCTCTGAACCAGTTCTGGGTACCAAACTTCTGCTAGTATCATAACCCTAAATGAATACAGCATCAATCCCACTGAGGGCTGATGCCATCAGAATAACAATAATAATAACAATCTGCACTCCATTCTGTTCTGATTGCCTCTTGTTGTGTCTCCCTTTACCTCTCTGCTGTACTCAGGATGGTACTGTAGCACAGCCCAGCATCATTTGAATTGGAGACTCTGGTGTGGGATGAAGTCCCCCAGAATCTGGATCTAGCCACTCAGAATATTAAAGTGAGGGGAGATGAAGTGAGACCTACATCCTTACTCTCAAAGCTGACATCCTCAAGAAAAAATAGTACTTCAATAAGTAGTGCGACACAATTATTGTCCTTTTTTTTATAATGACTACTAGCATGAAAGATTCAGATGATGAACCTAGTCACTGTTGGAAACAAAGCAAAGGGTAATA
The DNA here is from genome assembly GCF_003031625.1 of Empidonax traillii. Lineage (NCBI taxonomy): Eukaryota > Metazoa > Chordata > Aves > Passeriformes > Tyrannidae > Empidonax > Empidonax traillii. The sequence goes on along the minus strand of NW_020955218.1, from coordinate 2,682,412 downwards.
TAGATACAGCACCTTTTTGCTCTCTGAACCCCCCAAAACATGGTGTAAACTGACAGATGGCCATACCTCAGCAAACCCTGACACTCCTGCTGAAGTCAATGGGGGGACGAAGGACTTTGGACCCTTTGGGAGAAAGTAATTGTCTGGATGCTGCCATTGAGCCCACACCTTGGATGAAAGATGGGTAGTTTTCATCAAAGCATAAGAAACCAGGAATGAAGAACATCCACCATGTGTGAGAACAGAAGATGCCTGTGGTCAGGTCACCTAATGGGCCTGCTAGTGACAGGGACCATGGTACCTTTAAGGGATGAAAACAACTGTAAATTCATTTGTGTGTCTCAACTTCTGTGTTTGCCAGTGAGAACACTGGTTTGTTCTGTATCGTTTCCACAAATGACAGATTTTTTTTACCTTATTGTTGTTGTTTTAACAGTATCTGTTTCCCTATCCTCTGCTGATTTTTCCACCTTCTGGAAAGGATCCTGCCCCTTCACAGCATGTCCACACAGTCGATTCAGTATTCAGCATAACTGAGTGGGTGGAAATCTCCACAGGGGTTGTGAAAAGCGCTGCTGACAGAAGAGAAATGGCTCTGTCAGGGGCAGATCCTCCTGCCACTTGTTCTTGCTCCAGCGCTTCCACCACGAAGTTTCCTCCCCTGTATCTATGCTGAGTGCCAGATGAGCTGCCTTTGTGCCTCTGCTCTAACTCGCAGGTCAGGAAAGGGAAGGAAAAAGATCATGAAAAACACATGTTTTTTTTTTAAATATTTTTTGTCCTCCTTAATTACTGTTTAGAAAAATGCTCCAGTGCTGCACAAGGACCCTTGGTACAGTTTCAATGCTCTTTCTTTCCCTGCTGGGTATAACTAGTATCATTTTTGGGAGCAGTTTCTATGATCCAATCACCTATTAACGGAAACTTTGCTGAAACCATCTCTATTTTACAGGAATCTCTGGACAGAATTCATAACAATTTCCTGGTTTGGGGCTTAACATGCTGGTTTATTAGTGAAAAGTGCTATTTCAAACACCCCTCCTTCACCTTATAAGTACTTTCTTAAAGCCCAGGTGATATTTAAAGAGTACCACTCTCAGCTAAAACTTACTAGAAGCCTGGAAATTAAGGAAAACTTCATCAGCTGACATTAAACTGCCACAGTTTTACTGACTAGTAGTATGGAAGATCATTCCCTGTCTACTACCCAGCCTAGGCAAAAGCAGTATCAGCCCCTGTGATCCAAAGGTACCTGCAGTATGGCCTTCTCTCTACTGGATACTTCTATAACAAAGTTGTTGTTTGGTATCCATTCTGTCAATCATTCCTTCCACCATGCTCCACTAACACTAACCATTCTTTCACAAGAAGCTCTGCATCACAGCACATTTCTGGTGATAATTACTCCGTTACCTGTTCCACCAACCTCTTCCCTTGGTCAACACTTCTAGGCTCTAAAAAAACTTGGGATAAGAGCTACCTTCTCTTGCCCCGATACTCCTATGCCGAGCGTTTAAGTTGGGTATGACACCAGTGTTATCGATTTATGTTGATTTTTTTTGTTAAATGGGCGCTCTGTTTCACTTCTGAGTTTACTGTACTTCCATAAAGGCTGAAGCAACTAATACAGAAAATGGTAAATCTTCAAAAGCTTTGGGGTTCTGCTGGAAATAACACGCTGTATGAATTTTCCAAAAGTAGATGCGGAGTCTAGTGAAGGCCTGCTGAAAGGAGTTTAAAGCTCAGATACAACAATAAGTTTGGTAATCTATATAGGTCTGGAGATCTAGCAGCACACCTGTTCCACTAGCAAAACTTTGTTTTTCAGCTGAGATGACAGTGGAGATGCATGAACATAATGCTTTTCCAAAGCCAAAAGTGTCTCCTGCAAAGAGTTTTACGGACTTCTGAACCTCCTCATGCTCCAGAGAAAGAGTCTCAATCCACAAATTCCAGCAGTGGAAATGACAATGGGAAGCTTCCCTTCAAACAGCCAGCTCCCCTTTCAGAAGCCTGTCAGCCATTCAGTACCTGCTCTATTATTCTCTCTGTTGAGCCTAGTTTTCAACATCACAATCTATTGTGGCTCCCATCACTTCCCTTGAATGACAAGCTAACAGCTCTCAGCTCCCACACTCCATACAAAAATGCAACCGTTTCATTCAAGATAAAAAGAGGCACCAGAATGTCCTACCTGCAGCAATCCCCATCTTCCCATCCACAGACACAGACACAGCCGTGCTCACGGTCACCACTTTCGGTAGGTCACCTCCCTCTGTCAAGACACAAATACGGCAGGCTTGGTTAGCTCACCACCAAAGAGGAGTGAAATGCAGCAGGAGCAGCTCCCTAACACATTTTCTCATTCAGGACAGTGTGTACCCAAGTCTCAACTCTAAAACATCCCAGAGTTTCAAAGACTGCATCTTTCAAGACACATAAGCAATATAATGGGCTATGAGTAGATTTTATTTTTTTTGTCTTATAGGCGATGTCTCATGATAAAAGTAGCATCCCCAGCATAAAAGAAGTGTACAATGCAAGGCTGGATGGGGCTTTGAGCAACCTGGTCTAGTAGAAGGTATCCCTGCAAGGGACAAACCACCTGGCAGAGTGGGTGGAACTAGAGGATCTTTAAGGTCCCTTTCAGCTTCAAACGTTCCATGATTCTGAGACAAAATGTAAAGGACTGGCCTCCTCAATTTTGGACATGTACAGCCTCGCTTAGGCCAGAAAGTTGTTCTGCTTAATGCACCATCCAAACTCTGTAGACAGAGGAGCAGCAGGACAGGTAATTCTGACAACAATTGCACAGTAAAGGATGGGCTCACGTCTGGCTCAGTTACCCAAACCTGCAGAGAAGACAAAGCACTCCCAGGTACTTCCAGGGTGCACTCCATTTTAGAAACAAGGTCCTCTGGGACTTTAAACTCTGTTATGCCCCAGGGTCTCCCGATTATCTTTGAGCTGCTGTTCTAAGCATCCTGTAAGTCCTGTGTCACATCTGCCAGCCCTGTGCAGATCTCTCAGTTCCCACAGGGCATTTAAAATAACATGGCTGGATAGGCTTAAGCAACTGAACCCCACCTCCTCTCCCTGTGTTAGTGTAGTTGTTTCAGTCTGCAATTGTCCATGTGGTAGATTTAATTTCTGTATTTTTTTAAAAAATTGTTAGATTAGCTTCAGCTGGGGCACCTCTCCTGTGACTGCCAGGGGACAGTTTCAAGATCAGTATGATTGATCTAGTCTGCAACTGATTCCCTCCTTGCATGCTGTATAGAAACCTCCTGCTCAGACAGACGCATCAGGGATTCTTTCTTTGCCAACAGCTCCAGCATTTGTTACTGATTTCCATTTCTGCTTTCATCATTCTGGGTGGTACCCAGTGTGTCCAGAGCACAATTCAGGGTCTACCACAGTTTAGCCTGGAGGCTCTCACTGTTTTTCGATTTTGGACTAAAGCCACATTAACCTGCTCAAGGGTGTCAGAAATAGTAAAACCCTTGTGAAACACTACCCAGCCAACTTACGCTCACATGCCTCGGGCATGATCCTGCCTTTATGGTGAATCTTAAATATGTTGTTCTTCTTCAGATGGGACAAAGAAGCGAAATACATCTAGTGTCTCCGGAAAAAAAAAAATCTCATCCAACACATGAGAGATCTGGGCTGCAAGAACAGTTCTACTTGACATGCAGAGGGTTCCCTGATGTCTTTTTGTCTCTGGGACTTTTGGACACTAGAAGAAGGTGCCCTAGATAAAGTATTCTGATGACCTGCAGTCATTCCCTGCTGGTTTCCTTCCCAGCAGGGAGCTCTTGGGGCTTTTCCTTCTTATATGATTAGAAGTCCATCTGCCATGAAAACCCCTTGTCACTGGGCAGGGAATCGTGAAAAACATGAAAAGGGAACTTCAGCATCTAACAGAATTTAATAAGAAACCAGGTGGCCTATTTTGGCTAAAAGGTGAGGCAGCCCTGCTTCATTGGTTGTCCAGGAAGGGCCTGGACTTCGCTTTACAGTGAACTCTTGTGGCTCAGAAGCACTGAGTATTATTTCCTGGCTCTTTCCAGGCATATTGTGTGACCTCATGGATCACAGTCCCTCTAAACACAGCTGCTCATCCCTAAAGAGAGTACTAATCTCCCTTACAGTTTAGGGCACAAGGTCCTCAGGGTCATGTACTACTTCTTACAGTGTGCCTGCAGGGTTTCCAGGTGAATGGGGTTCTGGACTTGATTGAAGCTTCTGACCAACAGCCATGTAAAACAAAATACAGTGGTAGCTACGTGTCTTCTGTCTTTATGCATAACTACCCATGACTTCTAAGCAAGCCACAGCAAACCACAAGCCCAGTGTTAAGCCAGGAGTGACTGCAGCGGGTAATGGCTGCCCTAGGAGGTCCCACAGGGTTGCCTGGTTTTCTAACCCATGCTCTATTCCAAAAAGCAAATGCTGTGGCATGCAGGGGAGTAAAAGGTCCCTCCTGCCTTTCCTCTCCCTCTCTCCGCACTTGACTTTTAAGTGATATTTAAGTGTGCTGGGTAGAAGAGAGAGGTTTTTGTGAAAGGTTTCAAGTATATTCTCATTCCATCTCTCTCGCTTTACATCCTGGTTCATCTCTTGCCTTCAAGCCTGGTTTTCTTCACTTTGCTACTTGCTTTCCCACCCACCAGCCTCCCACCACTGCGCCACAAAAAGCTTTAACAGCTAAAGTGCCAAGCTCCATGACAGAGATGGAGAGCTAGGGGCCAGGGAGGAGCACAGAGGGGATTTCTGCCTTCTGTGTAGGAGTCTCACATGAATATTTTGTTTTGTTTGTTTGTTTTTAGGCTCTTCTGCTCTCTTCCAGCCTTTCCGGAGGTCCTGGCTGGCCCTGCATACTCACAGGAACCAACGCCCTAAGCAACAGACACTGAAAAGCTACTCCTTGCTTTCCTCTAGTGTTTGAACTTCTTTACTGAGCGAGAGATGCCATATTCTAGTAGGAAGGATGCAGGGCACCACTGCTATGGAAAAGCCTTCCCCCCACCCCTTTCCTCTGCCATCTTCCATAACAAACCCATCCATTCCTGTCACGGAAAATGGTGATGTTAAAAATGACACCCTCTAAACTTAGACTTCCTGACTGAGTACTGATGGTCCCTCATCTGTGCCAGCTGCTACTGTCATCCACTATGGCTGATGTTCCCTCCCCAGCCTGGCCACACCTATGTGTCTCATTCCTTCTGCAGTACCTTTCCTGTTCCCTTCTCATGTTTCATGTGTTCTCCAGCCCCACACGTACCTTGTGTTCTCCCAGCTCCCACCTCGCTAAATCTTTCCATCTACCCAAGCCCTGCATTTCCACGCATCCTTCAGCTCCTCTGTAACCCTGCATTACACAGCCCTGGCTGCCTTCCCCACAGCTCGTAGCTTTGTTTTTCTGCTCTGACCAGTATCTCGGCCACGACCTCTGTTGTCTCTACACTGGGGTGAAGGTAACACTCAGAGGTCAGGTCTCAGCAATTCCCACCAGGAGGGAAGCAGCAATAAAGGCATCGGGATGGGCGTGGTCCGGGATGCGAGACGTGAAAAGGTTTCTCTTTCCCTCTCCTCCGCTCCGCGTTCAGGCTGGGGTTACCTGAATCGTCTTCCGAGACAATGCTGTAGATGAAGCTCCCGGGGGGGTGTTCGGCCGCCCGGCGGTACCACAGAGGGAAGTGGTCCATAGTGAAGATACTCTCCTTGTCCTTCTGTGTCAGGAATTTCCTGCCGGGAGAGAACCCAGGGCAGCCGCTGTTCACGGGGGTGGAGGGCGTGCCCTCCTCGGGGGGCGCCGCAGCGGGACCCCTGGGGCCGGGGCAGGGCAGGGCCCTCCCTGGCCGTGAGGGGCCGCTGCCGGCCCGGGGCCGCCGCCAGGTGCCGCTGTTGGCCCGGCCGAGCCCCGGGCGGGCGGTGCCGCCGCGGATTCCCGGGACCTGCGGCTGGGAGCCCGGGAAGGGCGGGGTGGGGAGGGGTCCCCTCTGCCCCACGGGGGTGGGTTACTCCAGGGGGAGCAGGGGCAGGGCCGGGAGTGCCGCAGGTGAAGCGCGGCAGGTGGGAGCGGGCGGGAAAGGGGGGCACACGTGGCGCTGGAGCGTGGCCATTGGTTCCTGCAGGGGAACGGGGAGCAGGTGAGGAAATGGGGAATTAGGCAGTCTCCTATCGAAAACCACCCCAAGCGTAAGGTCGTGCTACTGTAGCCCAATCCCGATCTCCTCAGGAGTCCCTCTCTCAGAGCGGAGACCTCATAACAACCTTCCGGCGTCTGAAGGGGACCACAGATACTCCCTCATTAGGAGCTGTAGTGATAGGACAAGGAGTAATGGGTACAAGTCGAACGAGGGGAAATTTAGGTTGGGCATTAGGAAGAAATTTTTCAGTGCAAAGGTGGTGAGACACTGGAACAGGCTGCCCAGGGAGGCTGTGGATACTCGAGCTCCCGTGGTGTTCACAGCCAGGTTGGACAGAGCTCTGAGCAACCTGGTCTAGTGGGAGGTGTCCCTGCCCATGGCAGGGGGTTGGGACTAGTTGGTCTTTAAGGTCCATCCCAACCCCTAACATTCTATGATTCCAATTGATGCAGGGACTGAAGTGCTTGAGCAAAAGGGTGCTCCTGAAGGCAGCAGGATGTGTCTTGGGGTTGTGACAAGACAAGCAGTGGGTACTCAGGAGAGACCTTGTGAAAATCAGGTCATTGGTTTCCCTGGAGGTCCCTATGGCTTGGCTGGCAAATCCCTTTGTTTTCAGGCTCTTGTTTTGCTGTATATTTTGACGTCATGATAATTACTCATTTATATGGTTCCTTCCTTTCAGGGGATTCCAGAAGCGCCTCCTGTGTGATGTGCGGGGCTCTGTCTCAGCAGTGTGGTGACTGTGGCTGTTTGAAAGCATTGAAAGCTGCTCCTGATGAGCAGTGGGGGATAAGGAATCATCCTATTAGCCTCCTGCAGCACACGGCATTTTCTCCCTTGTTGCCAGTGACTGATTACTCTGAATTGCTCAGACTGCCTCAAAAACATGAGGAGTGTCACCTTTCAGGCACAGCAGAGCAATGTAGGACTTATGTTTGGGGAACTTGGGGACAGTGAAACAGCTGCCAAGAAGTTAATGACCATCATGAACGTGGTCCCCTTCTGTTCCATCTGCTGCTGTGCCTCTGCGACCTGTCCTTTCTTACAGCAGCATGCACCAGCCTGCATATTCAAAATGCAACAGAATGCAAACTATACCCTTTCCATGTCAAAACTGAACACGTGCTTTTGCCTTGAGGGAGAGGACAAGAGAATGAATTGCATGTGACAGATGTCAGTCACATCACTTAATGCCTCACTGGAAGGCACTGGGATGCTGCTGGGATGTGGGCAATGTAGGAGGCAGGACAGAATAAATCTGGAAGAGGAATCGAGATAGAAAGATCAAACATATCCAGGCTGGAATGTTGCCGGGGCACTGGAGTGCAGAGAGCCTTTGCACTGCAAAATTGTCCTGAGGATATGTAGTAACTGTGGACGTTCTCTGTACTGGCTGACTGAAGTCAGGGAATGATTGAAGGTTTCCATTTAAATGACTGCACTTCAGGACAGTGTTTTAAGAAAAACTCAGAAGGACCAGAGGAAGACAAAGGCCCCCTAACCTGACTCTCTGAATCAGCACCAATACCGTCAAGGTGTTGTTTCTTTCCATTCTGTTTCTGTTTCCCTAAATACATTTCTAAGGCTGGTGGTGATTTCGTGCTGCCCCTTCAAAGACACTGAGAGAAACCCTTTGATCAGTTTAGGGACTTACCTGTTGGAAATTTTCTCAGAGCCCACATAGAGGGCGCTCCTCATGAGTCCAGCCCGAGTGCCCAGAAATGCCATCTCAACACCTGCCTCAGTGTCCCTGTGGAACAGAAACACACAAGCAGAAGCAAACAGCTCTTAAAAGAACAGCCATGTCCTTTCCCCGGGGTGGGAGCCTTTCAGACTAGGAGCCACACCTGAAGACATGGTTAATTTGGATTATAACCCCTTTACACCAGGAGTGACAGTGGTTCCTCCCTGCTAATGGCAACAGGTTGTTGCTGGTTGACAATTGGCAGGCTTAAGACTTGTACTTAGATTCACAGCTTTGAAGTTTGCTCATTTCATTCTCTTTTAAGTACATCACAAGCTCCTCTCCCTATGCTAACCCTACTCCAGGCTAGTAGGGCTGAAGTGAATGAGAGGAACTGCAGAGGGAGAATGGCTGGATCAGGGATGCAGAGGATGGGCAGCAGAGCAGAATGTCTCTGAAGAGAGCGTGTTGGTGTAGCTGTTTAGGGGTGTGCTGATAATTAGGTGGGTATCCTAAGCCTAATCCTAATGATTGTCACTGGCTCCACCTCTGTTAGTGGTAGGGATACCAGTGACTGACATAGGAGCTCTGTGGCCACATATCGGTGTAGGTAACATTGTCTGCTGAAAGAATATCTGTGTGACATGATACAAGATACTACAAGCAACAGGTGCATCACTGGAAATAACAAAATAGAAAGTTGTTTAGTGAAGCCAGCCTGTCCACTACCTTCCTGAGGCTCAATCTGAAGGCATCACCGATAGAGACAAGACCAAACTACCTTTTCTTCACTAAAAAAAAATCCCTCACCAAACTAAAGGCTGTCCCAAGGAGGTCCAGCCTACTGCAGTTTACTCCTGAGAGACACTTTCTGGGTTATTTCTAAAGCTGCTGAGCTATTTCTATCAGCTTTTTGAGCTATTTCTGAAGTATTTTGTATGCTGTGCAAGGCTCTGTGACTGTTTCAGGCACTGCCTAAACCCATATACTCTGAAGATGCCTCTTCAATGCAGTTTTATCCATATTTATTTCTTAAACACTTACATGGACATATTGAGGGCTAATGTAGTCCAGTAGGCCTCCATGGGTGCAGTGACCACTGCATCAAACAGCACTTCCTGGACCAACTCCTCATCACCTGAGAAGGAAGGAGAACAAAAATCAGAAGAAAAAGACATGTTCCCACCAGGGTGTTTTAGAGAATCCCTTGGTAAGGAACATCTATCTGGCCAGGACAATGGAGCAATGTGGCACAAAAGGAGACCTCCCATCACAGGGCAGAGAAGAGGACCTACCCCCCTGGATGGTGGAGAGCACAGGAACAGATGTTACTGCCAAGATCACAGAATCAGTTAGGTTGGAAAAGACCTCTGAGGCCAAGTCCTACCCATGACAGATCACCACCTTGTCAACTAGACCATGGCACCAAGTGCCATGTCTAGTCTTTCCTAAACACCTCCAAGGATGGTGACTCCACCACCTCCCTGGGCAGCCCATTCCAATTTCTAATCATCATGTCTGTGAAGAATTTCTTCCTAATGTCCAAAGTCATCAGACCAGTTCCCCTGCAAACTTGGTGGAAGGGTGGTGTCCAAATAAGTGTGGGCAAGTGAGAGGCTTTCAAATGAAGTTATTCATTAGACCTTCACTCAACCTTCTCCTTTAATGAACAGACCACTGCCTCAAATCCCTACCTTGACTTTTCTTCTGGGTATCCCATAGAGAGGCTACCAGCCACCACATTCCACTTGAGAAGCTTCCTGCAAAATCACTAGTGACTTCTTTATGGCCTCTACTCTGTCCCTGTGCTCACTGGCTTCTCTGTTAGCCCTGCTTCCTTCCTGTAAGCCTCATAAAACACTGTCCTGTCCTGATTTCCACTAGATGCTCAAGCCAGTCCAGGCCACCGGTCTAATCCACTTTGGAACTAAGAAGTGATTAGGAAAGTTCAAAGTATCATCACGTGCTAAATGACTTATTCCCAAACCCCATTTCTTTGACCTGCTTCATTATTGTATTACCCTGCTTGCATTAATCTCCTGTGAGAATATGATGACCATCATATTGCAGAAATGCCCCTTTCAGTGCCGTTCTAGATGGAAACACCCTCACCATTTCAGTGTGTCTGGGCTGATGTTCCAGTCTCTCTTAATGCTTTATCTCAAGTTCACCTGACTTTCTTTGTCACAGCTCTCAGGATCCTTCTCTCCATCCTTGTAATTCAAACCTCAAGATCAAAGCTCACCACGAGACCTTTCTCTCTCCAGATGTGTTCAAATCATATCTGTTTTTCCTCCACAGCACTTCCAAGTCTGCATGTTTCTCATAGTCAGTTCTCCTGAAACTTTCCTCCTCCCTGGCCTCTTCAGCTGATATGTCTCCTCTTTCCAGCCTGCTCTAAGGAGAGCCAGGTGGGGGTCTGCTCACATTGTGCAAAGAGAGGCAAAATTACTGGATTACATTTGATTTTAGGTTTAAGAGATTCCCATTCTTGTGCCAGAGGTTTGTGCCTCTCAGATGCAGCACCACACGCAAAAGCTTGTACTTTGCACAACTAAGGGAGCTGAAGGACATCCTAAAGCTAAATTGCTGTAAGAAGCTCCCATGCACAGCTGCCCACCTCCGCCCCCTGACAGAGATCTCACTGTGGTGGTGCTGTATCAGCTGCCCATGTGTTGCCTGGTGCAATGGATGAGCAGCAGGGGGAGCAGCAAAGATAATAATTCTGTGACAATTTTTTACCCCTAGATCAGTTACCTGTTGTGTTTGGAAAGCAAAGTTAGTAATCCTTGTTCTGAAAGAGCCCATCTCTCTAGATGGCACTGTGAACCCTTGGAGGATGACAACTGGGACCATGGGAAGCTGAGTAGTCTCTAGTTTTCCTGGCTCCTCTTGCCATCCCCCATCTAGCCCAGCTGGTCAGTCTTACACATTGTTTGCAGCTCCTACCAAGCTCCTTTCAAGCCTTTCACCCTTCAGTATTTCCTATGCTGAGACCTCCAATAAGGCTGAGTTACATATCAGCTTTGAAATGGAAAAAAAATCCTCTGACGGAATCAAGGGAGTGGATCCTCAGTTCATTTCCACTTGTGAATTATTCTGGGCTTGAGTTCAGCCCTGCCTGTGTGAACAGGTGCCAAAAGAGCTCAGTCTGACACCAATAAGTTTGTCGTAGCTCCCTCTCCCCTGTGATGGGTACAGGAAAACCCCAGCAGGGCCCTTTCAGTGCCTGGGACTCACATTCCAGGTCAGCGTCCTCTCCAGTGAGGAAACGGATCACAGCCTCCAGCTGGCTGAGCTTTCGGTGGTCTGGATCGATGTCGGTGATGCAGTAAATCCTGGTGGGAAGGGAAGAAGAAGCAAGGGCAAAGAGAAACCACAGTTAACCAAATGCTCCTGGAAGATAATAACTGCAAAAACAATTCAGCAAGAAACCTGAAATCTGCAAAGATTTTGCCACTGCTGCATGGTGTGCCCACTCAAAATCTAACAGTGTGGCTGTAAGTCAAACCCTACCAGTAAACCAAACACCAGTTAACCTGACTGCTGAGCTTGGTAGAGCTGCTGTGATGCTCTTCAGCATAAGCTCACAATGCAACCCAGCTGCCCCAAATCCTTCCAGCAGTTATCTGTATTACACATTGTGTAAGATGTCAACATGTGTCTTTGTAGACTGTAACAATGTGATGGAGAGACCCGAGAAGCAGAGAGTCTTGTGTAATGTGAGTGAGACCAGACTAGGAACAGAAAAAACAAGAGACAGAGAAACAAAATGTGAGATGAGGAATGATCTTGCAGTATGATATGGTGACAAGAAAATCTGTCCCATGGGGACACTACTGCAGGAGCCTCTGGACACAGTTTGGGGAGAAGCAGAAGAATGTGTTACAAGTGCTCTGCATTATAAAAGAAACCAGTCTTCTAATCCTGCTTCCAATTTTGACCGCTCCGTTGTCAGGAGAGGAAGGGGTTATAAGAGAGAATTACAATTCACAAAGGGGCTGAAAGGAGTGATTTATGAGAGAAGTCTAAGAGAAATTAATATGTAAAGTGTGTAAGCTGACACCCCAAGTCAGGAGTAGAAGAAGGAGAAGTCACTGCTTGTGTCTCAAATGCACTGCCTGTGAAACTTAGCAGTGTAATGAGAGGCGAGAAGAGGTGCAGGACTTCTTGAATAGAGTTATTTTGGCTTTGATACAGGCTGGGTTCATGTGACTGAGTGTAACTGAATGTTGGGTTCATGAAAACCCCAAACCTCACAGCAATAAATGGAAAGTGCCATGCTTCACCCTGTTTCATATCCAAACCAAGCAAAACTGTAAATTCTGCTTGCTATTGAAACAGGGGTCATAAATCACCTTCATGTTCACTAGAAATTAGGTCTAGGCTCAGTTCAGAAGAATGCCAACCAAAAATAAGCTAGGATTTAAAAAAGCATTTCAATCACTCACCAAGCTTGCAACAAAATTTCCTGACAGGTCTGACATACTGTAGGTTTTGTAAGACAATTCTGAGCAACACGAGGGGAAAAAATAAGTCTGAGCACAGAAGACTGAGGATAAATCTCAGATGTTTGTTAGCACAGTGATGTGCCAGGTCTTGGTGGGATCTCCCAAAGGAAGAGGTGGTAATGAATTTCCTGGAGACCATCCTGTCTTTTCAGGTATAGCCCCTGAAGAGCACTGCTTTTTCTCTAGGCCACAGAGGGTGGTGAATGCAAGCCACATTGCTGGGAAGTTTGCCCAAATATCATGACAAAGTCCTGTGTCACTGACAGGATTTCCTCCACTTACCATTCATTCGCTAAAGACAAGTCTGGCTGGAGCAGGTCGTGCAAACCTGAAAGCAGATAATACATGTATTCAGCTAGGTACCAGACAGGTACAGGCTGTGGAGGAGAAAAGTGGTGAAGTTCAGATTAGCTGCCTTGTCCCTTGGGACAGCATGGCCCTTTCAGATTAACCTACCTTCTTCCACTGAAGTGTTCCCCAGCAGAATGTACTCCCCGTGTCCCCTGGACAGCACAACACCCAGGCTGGAGGCAGGAAGGAAAACAGGACTTGTCAGCAGGGAAAGGTGTCATTCCTAAACATGACGCTGCACTCCCTGCAGTAACAACCCTTAAAGACATTAACTCCCTCCACAGCTATTAAAGAAAAGAACATCATCAAAAGAGGATTAAGTGAGATCCGATTTCAGCACAAGAGGCAAAAGAACCTGTTCGGTAGAGCTGTGAAGCATTTCTGCTGATAATGTTTTAGCCAACATTGCAGATTCAGGTCAATGATAACACTACTCAAACCTGTGCCAGTTTCAAACCATTTCAGCTGGGGAAAAGAAAAACCAACCCATAAGCAATCACACACACATGCTTTGCTTGATTTGTTATTCTATGTTTTATAATTTTTAGTTTATAACAGCGCTGGGTTTTTTTAAAGCCATATGCCAGAACATAAACCATATTCAGTGGAATGGAAAACTGAAGATGTCTTATTTCTCTGAAATGAAATGTGATTCACCCAAGGCATAGCTTTTGTATTCTGAACTTCAGATAAATCATAATATTCCTTTTGAGTTGACCCCAAACAATATTTTAATGACCATAGGAACAAAGAAGTCAGTTATTCACACTGCTCTGCTCATAAGTTGTAGCCAGTTTTGTGAAGAAAAGGGACCAATCTGCTGTCCATGATCATACTTCTGATACACTGTGTTGGTGTCACATAGTCCTTGCTCACCTGAAGGGTGTGCCACTGATGTCCGTGAAGAAATAATCATTGGTGAGGAAAAGAACTCGTTTCTGGAATAAGAGCAGGAATAAGAGAAGTGAGAGACCATCTGACAGACCAAGAGCATTGTGGTGATGGGGACCAGGGATATATGTCCCCAAGGCTAAGCAGAAGCAGTCAGTCATTACCAACACTTCACACCCTGCTAGGGCTGGCTGGAAGCAGGGATGAATGTGCAGTAGTCAGCATATCCAGCTCTTTCAGGATCCAGGCAGCCACTCGGTCTTTCCAGGGCTTCAGTTAAATCTTTCTTTGCTCTAGAGCTCCTGCACCGGTTGCAGGAAGGGGTGGGGGGAAGCTGCCCTCCCTCTCACACCCTCCAAGCCAACATGCTGGGGCCCTACTGTTCTTTTGCCATACACAGCAACCTTGACAGCTTTGCACATCGTCATCATCATCGTAATCATCATCTCCAGCAGGAGGGGGGCTCAGTGGGGCAGGTAGAAAGATGGCAAATATACCCACTGTGTGTGTGGGCAGCTGGGGCCAAGTCTCCCCACTCCTGTGGGAGATACTAATATTCCTGACCTTTGCTTTCATGCCAAATTGGGACAAGACATTAGCATATTCCAATTTTGTTAAAAAACATCAGTAAAAAAAAAATTACGTTTTAAATTTGGAAAAAAAATGCTGATTCAAATCCAAGCCGTTTTGAGTCACATGAAAATATTTTTTTCAGACTGACATTTCAACTGAAGACATTTCAGATTATTGAAAGCTGCTTCAGAACTTCATCTATTTGCCAGACTGGCCTTTTCCTGTAGGAAAGTGTTGATTTCAGTGGAACTCTTTTCCAAAGGAGAAAAGTTTTTGGAAAGTTTCTATCCAAGCCTTATGCCAGTATATGAACCCTAATATGTTTAAAATCCTAGACCCAGTCTGAAAACGAGGTGAGAGGATGTGTGTGGGAGACAGGGGAGTGAACACAGAAAACTCAGTGTTCCCCAGGGAGAGTTGTGCCTGCTCTAAGCTGCTCAAGCCATGCAGCAGTGGAAGTGGAGCAAGGCACAAAGGACAAGCCAGTGCCAGCTCCAGCTCCACAGCGAGCACCGACTTTGTGCTTATTGGGCTGATGGGGATGGGGGATATTTTTAGGTGAAGAGGTGGCAGGTGGCTCAACCCCTTCCCTCCTCTCTCTCTCTCTCCATGTATGGCAGCTCTATACTGCTGAGCAACAGGGTCTTTGTGCCAAGATTATACGGAATCATTTAGGTTGGAAAAGATCTGTAAGATGACCGAATCCAACCTTTGACTAATCACTACCTTGCCAGCTAGCCCAGAGTACTAAGTGCGACATCCAGTTGTTTGTTGAACCTCTCTAGGGATGGTCACTCACTCTATCACCCTCCTGGGCAGTTCATTTCAATGTTTAATAACTCTTTCAGTGAAGTGATTCCTCCTGATGTGCAAGATCTTCCAAAGTGCTGTGATACCCCTGAAGAACATGGCATGGTGATGTTTTGAGGTGGTACAAGAGGTATTAATCCTCCCTTTTATTGCCTGTCTGATCTAATGGTGGAGGCAGGGAGGCATGGAGAAGAAGACCTGGCCACTACTCTGAGACCCTTCCCTTTAGCAGGGCTTGTCCTGCTCATTCTTTGTTCCCCTGACCTTCCCCTCTTCTGCACATGCAGCCACTCAGCACTTGCAACTTGAGGGAGGGAAGGCAAATCTCTTTTTGGGCAGGTGGAGAGAGTGGGTGGCCAGCCTGCTCCAAGACAGCTGGAGGTATCACCACTTATCCATGGAATGGAAGAGAACCAGAGGCACCCTTGAGCCAGGCGGGGCTGAGGATGGTCAGACAGGACTTTGCTACATAGTGGGGATCAGGGAGAAGAGAGGAGCATGGGCATCTTGGCACCATGCCAGGATAGCTGACTACCATCCCCTGCAGTCTGGGAACATTTGTGTTTCCAGTTTTGGTGTTGTCACTGTATTAGGTATCCAGTCATTGCTATTGCCATTGCCAGTGGCTTGCCACAGCTCCTACCCATGTCCTCGCTCTTTTGCTTTCACAGTCACAACTCTTTTGTACTCCAGCTGCCACTTGATCTCTCTAAAAACCGCCTCTTGTATTTGTTCCTTATTTTCCCCTCTCTATCACACTGCTCTCAATACCTTCCTGAGATCAACCTGGGAAATCGATGTTTACATGGCTGACAGAATAAATTCTATCCCTTCATTCAGGCCTTGTCTCTGCAGTCTGACTGCCCTCTCTTTGTTTCAAGGCTCTGTCATCACTTTCTTTGTTTCAATGCTGATCTGCTTCATCAGCTAGCAGGGTAAAACTGGGAGTTGCTAAATTTCATTTCTGTTTCTCACTGTGTATATTCTGATAATAGTAAAACTGTCACGTACTTCAGTTTCCTGTTGTGCTTCATAAGGCTTCCAATGCTGCAGAATGAAACAGGTAATTCCTCTCTACCAAGGCTACTTTTTGTTATATGTTTTTTTTCCCTCTGGGTAGGGGAGCAGAAAGATGCCTCTAAAATATTGAACTAAAAAGACATCACTGGATGACTCAGAAGTGTTGTTGATGGTGCACAGAGACAAAGAGGTTAAGCTAGCAAAATAAGCAATCTTGGCTTACAAATAATAGATTTTGCTTGAAAACCTTAATTGCTTTTCTGACAGAATAACTAAGATAGAGGGATGAAGGAAATAAAGGACATGCAATGTATCTGGGTATATATAAAGCACTTGAAACAGCTTCTCATGAAATTTTATTCTAAGGAATCTGTTAAAGTGGGCTTAAAAAAGATACGGAGTGAGAACCAGCTGCAGCATTGTAAACAAAAAGAAACAGTAAACAACAGGCTATCATGGGAAAAAGATCTAATGAGAGGAACAGACAGACTCTGCCTTAGCAGCCCTTATGTACAGGGATCTGCAAGACAAAATAAAACATTTCTCTGCATACTGAATAAAAGTCTCAACAGACCTTAAAATTAGAAAGGCTGGATGAAGAGGAGAAGTGGGTTTCTTGTGGAAAAATGGCAACTGGAAAAAAATAGCTAAGAAACACAGAAGTGAAGGCGGCAGTTCCAGCGGAGCTGTGGGAGGGAGAAAAAAATTGAAGGGACAGCAGAAAGGAGATTTGGGGCTCCCTGTTCAGAAATACCTCATTGCAGAGAATATATGCTCTCTAAAGAGCAACAGGGAAACAGAACTCTAATTAAGCAAAGCCCTGGTACTTGTGCACCAGAAATGATAAAAGACACGAAGAGAGCAAACACAATGGCTGAATTGCTTGGACTGAAAAATGTGCAAATAATTCAAATGTAGATGTTGGCAATGCCCTGGAGAAGAAAGGCCAAGCCATTGACAGGAACCTGAGAGTTGCAAACTCCAAGAATAGAGAGAGAAAATGTAGTGACCAGATCTTGCAGTACCACCATTCAGAGGAAACAGAGGGGTGTCTTCATTAGGAAGTGACACTATTTTCAGCAGTGGTTGAGAGCAGTTTGTTGGAATTGGTGCTGACTGTGGCTTAGCATGGGAACAGTTCAGCCAGCCAGTGAAAAAAATACTCTCTGTAAAGGATGGAAAATTGTCCTGAAATATAGAAGACTTCTGGGCAGTGTAACTTGCAGGACTCTGGAATACTTCCTAACAGGAAATGATGAAAGCCAAAATCTTTAAGAGAGTTAAATAAACCTGAATGAAAAAGTACCAGTGAACATAAATGTATAAGATAATCTTGCACTGATTCTAAGGGAAGATGTATAACCCTACTCTAGAACTGGTAGGGAATGTTCAAGTCTACATTTTGCTAGGATTTTTCATAAAACATCTGCAAATATTTGCATAGAAATTTAATCCTGGCCCTGGATAAAAGAAATCACATTCTGACAAAGGGAGGGACAAAGTTTTCATGAGTGGCTTTGGGTAGGGAAAGGGAGTGGCAAAATAGTCTCCAAACTTCTTTCTGTCTAGCTCAGATCAGCATAATTTTCCCCATTCTAAACTCTTGATACTGTCCTCTCACAGCCCCATAAACAGTGAACAACATGCTTTTTGGCTTTGCCTGGACAAAGTAGGGAGCTGAGAGGTGTTTTCAATACTTTTCTAAGAGCAGAATAATGGTAGGTGTAAGGAGCACTTCTAATGATGCTTTTCTAGATGTCTTTAGCACACGAGTTCTATATGTGGTGAAACAATAAAACCTTCACACTCAGAAATACTGAGCATTAACACCACATCCTTTGTGGTTCTTCAGCATCCACTTCCCATCCACTCCCTTGTGTGACCTGAACAGAAGGATAATTTCTTACCCCTTTGTCCACAGGGACCTTCACATCCATAGAGAGGTAGCCTGTTTCCCCATTGATCATGGCAGTTCTCAGCTGCAGAGGTGAACAAGTTTGGTATTAGTGTCTCCAGGCAGGGCAGGACAGGAATTAATAGAGTCACTTGTCATTAACATACAGTGGCTGGCAGAGTGACTGTAGCTTCCTTCTCCTTCCCAGCTCTTTATTGCTCCCTTTAAACTGCAAACCTGTTCTTGGTGGTCAGAATCCTTGTTCAGTCAGGCTGATAAGTGACACAGGGTAGTAATGGTTTATGCTGAAAGCCTCTTGATATGTCTTTTTAGCACAAAGAAAGGGTCTGGAATCTATGGAATTGCCAGTCCGAGTTTCAGACTTCCCCGTTTGGCAGCCAGAAAGTCATTAGCACAATGCTTTGAGAGCCTGGAAGACGAGACAACTGAGAAACTCACTAACTCCCCTCAGACTGAATCCAAAGCTCTTTGACATTTTTAAAACTGATTTATAAATTATAGGCTGTATTGAGCACCACTTCTGAGGTGCAGCAAAGCAGCTGTTTAGCGCAGGAAAGCAAGACTGTATGTCAGCAGGGTAGGCAGTGAGAAGACCACTTTATTCAATCCAGGTTCCAAAATTTAATTTTCACGGTAACTCTCAGCCTCTTGCAAGAAAGAGCCAGGAAATTTTTCCACAAGTGCAGAGGCTTTGACTTCAGGACCAGCCTGCCAGAGCGTATCAGTCTATTGCTTCAGCCTGGATAGAAAAAATAGGTGGGAAGTAACTTATTCATTCACACAAATTGTTTCCTTACTTCCAGAGACAGGCCTCCATTCAGGTGCTAGCCAGTCTTGACTGCATTTGCTTTACAAGGCCACGGCTTTGTTTACTATGTCTGTTTGATGTGGGTTATTTACAGACCTAGAATATAAAGCTCATGTTTCCCTAGGCCCCCATCTTGGAAATGAAAACACTGACTGGTACTATTACTCCTTTTTGGCTAAGAGTTGTTTGACCTCCTGCCAGAGCCACGGCATACTCTCTGTTCTGGTCTGACAGCCTGCAGCACTTGCTGTGGGTTCTGGATTTAGAATCATTGAATATCCTAAGTTGGAAGGGACCCACGAGGATCATCAAGTCCAACCCCTGGCCATGCACAACACAGCCCCAAGAATCACACTTTGTGTCCTAGAGTGTTGTCCAAATACTTCTTGAACTCTGTCAGGCTTGGTGCTGTGACACTTCCCTGTTCCAGTGCCCAACTGCCCTGCAGGTGAAGAACCTTTTCCTAATATCCAACCTAAACCTCCCCCGACTCATCTTCATGCTGTTCCCTCTCACTGTCACTGCTCACCAGAGAGAAGAGATCAGTGCCTGTCCCTCTGCTTCCCCTCGTGAGGAAGCTGTGGACTACTGTGAAGTCTCCCCTCAGTCTCCTCATCTCCAGGCTGAACAAACCAAGTGACCTCAACCATTCCTTATATATCTTCCCCTCTAGACCCTCGACCCTTCCCCTTTTCTCCTCACACTGTGAATATCCCTGTGTTGCTTCACAAGCAAACCTGAACCCCTGCTGCTGCCTGGCTGCAGACAGTACCATTGTGCATAAGTTGGTATTTTCCAGACAATACCATCTTCCCTCCACTGGATTTCCTTTTAGCAGCTGGCTGTATTACACATCATTAGCACTTGGGCATATTTTTCCAGTCTGAATTTGGTGCTTATCAGTGTTGCTGAGATTATACTGCAACTGCTGTTAAGTCTGTCATTGATCTAATACCATAGCTACAAATCTGAGTGTTGAAATGTTGGCAGCTTTCTGCTGCAGTGGGTGTATCTTGAGAGTCTCTAGACTTGCTGAAGTCACACTGCAGATATAGTTCGCGTCACTGAATGTCTCTGTACCCTCAGTGACTGCAACCTTTCTTTCTTCTGGAAGGTGCAGCAGAGAAACACAAAGTGGCATTGTTATTCATGCCTGTTTCATGACTTTTTTTCCCCCTCCGTGGTTAGTTTTATTCTGATTGCCTAGGGACAAAAGCCTTACACTTTGCATCATAGTTGCATTCAGGTGTCAGTGTTATTTGGTCAGACAGGTACCTGCTAACCAAATGAATAGGACAGCAAAGCAAAGTTCTCTCATTTCCTGGATTATTATTTTTTAATAGAAACTAGGTAAAGAGCAACAGCTCTAAAAGTGGCTCCAGTGAGAGAAGAACTACAGTGGGAGCAGAGCCCCTGTAAGTTATTAGTGAACCTACACAAAGCCATTGGCAACTAGCATCTTGGTGGTCCCACTACATGTAAAGCCTCTTGTCTTACTTTCCATGTTTCACACCCACTTCTGCTGTGTTTTATTTCTGAATTTTCCACACTTCCCTTTCCCAAGTTCATTTGGTGTACCCATTGCACTTGGCCTGCACCAGTGGCAACTTTGATCCTGTTGCTGGTCAGTTTGTTTGTCCTACCTGTTTAAGTGGATATCTCTGGCATCAGATCCGTTTATCTCAGCAGTCTCCCCTGTAATCCAGAAGCATCTGTCTCACAGCTAATTCTGTCTAACTCCAGTTCTTATCTTAGTAACTTAAGTATCTCTTTTCTCCTACTTCTTCTGAGTAAAATAAAACCAGCCCCAGAGGAACCTTGCTACCTTCTCATTTTATCTAGGTTCCTAGTTATGCAAAGCAGCACTATGCAGCTATTAAGATGCATGCTCTTTCTTGTCTATCACTTTTTAATAATTTTTGTTAAAAGACAGTAGAAAAGGTATTTTCTAATCTTGTTCCTCTGGTCAGCTATTATTTTCTGTGCCTCTACACCTGTGAAATAATGGGATTTCTGAAAATTTGTTTTTCTTAAGTGTCAAAGTCCCTTATCCTCTTTGTCTGGTATTAATAGTAACTCCAAGCTCTAAACTCATTTTGAATGAACTTTCTTCCTTGCTGCAGATCTCATTAGTTGAGTGGTTTCAGCTGTATCTCACATCCTGCATGTATGGGTAACATCACAGGACACTGCCAGACTCCTAAAGCTACCTTGGCTTTGTATTACAGCAGCATTTGGGCCATGTATGCACAGACTGGCTCCATGGAGCACCCTCCAAAGCGCTTCCTTCCTTGTGCCAGCACTTTCCCTCTTTGTTCCTGGTGAGGTAAACTCATACTGGGATGGAAGCCAAGCACTTTGCAGAGTAGTTTCATCTCTTGTCCTCTTATAGACCACCAGCCTCTCTTTCTCAGAGCCAGACAGGCATAGAAAAACACAGGAATGCCCACTGCTCCCCCACATCTTCCATACAGGCAAACAAAGGAAAAGAAAGAAGGAACTACAAACAAGGCTAAATTCACTTTCTGATACTCACTATTTCCTCCCGGTCTTCCCATTCCACTTCTGAGAGATCTACACTGTTGTAGTTCGGCTTAGGCTTCAGTTTCTTTCCTTCTTTGTACTGGTGTTTATTGAAAAAAAAGAAAGAAAAAAGAAAGAAAAATAGCCAATAAGTGGCTAGATAACTTTCTAAACTAACCCTTTAAGAAATGGTTGAAGAACGAGGGTGTCTCATTTATTCTCTGACTAGGAAGGCAGCATTTGTGCAAGTGCCTTTTTGGTCCTATGTCATGTATTTCTTTACACAGGTAGTGAGGGGCTAGGAGAATTCAAATGGGAGAGTTTGATCCTGGAAGAAGGCAGAAACACAGGTTAACTTGCAGGTAAAGGCTATGGCCTCCTTCTTCTTAACAGATCAGTACAACTCGCTTGCCTCCAGAAAATCATTTTTTCCCCCTGCAGCTCAGAGTATAATCCCATTAACATTATAATACCAGCAGGAGATCTTTCCTGACAGGAGTTAGGTTTTGACTCCACTGAGGGTAGACTTTTCACCTGGAGCTAACTGACGAAAGAGAGTTATCTCACTGTCATCTTCCAGGTGAGGGAAAAGGCGTGAAGCAGACTGAGAGAGGCAAAGTTAAGGTGGAAGGATAAAGCACAGCCCCTGCCTAGCTTTGCCTTGGCCTGTCCCTGGAAACATATTGCACCCCTTCTCTTCACATAACAAAGAAACTCTCTGTGCCAGTGGTCTCCCTGTGCAGAGCTGCCTTTTTGCAGACAGCTGCTGTGAGGCCCTGTGGTGGCACTTTCTCTTGCCAGTGACCATACTAATGCTCAGAGCTGTGTGCAGGTGGATTTGTGCTGACCAGCATGTGTAGGAAATGTAAAATCACTGCATGCCTGGCTCTCTGACTAATGAGGCCAGCTGTGTGTCTGCAAACAGATAGGTGGGGTGGAGTCTCCTGTGGCACCATGAGGGAGAAATGCTGTCTTATGTCTACTCCCTCAAGTCCCAGAAGGTATTTGCAATCCGCTGGTCTCTAAATGGTCTCTGACTCAACTGTGTTACTAATATTGGTGGTACCACACCCTGCTAGGCTCAGAATCCTAAAATGTCCAGATCCTCTGGGTAGTTATTACTGGGGTGCTACTCGTGCTGAATCTCCCTGTAGGAGATATGCCTGAGCAAGGGGACCTGCTCCTGCAGCCTGGCAGTGAAACCTTGCATGGGCACAGATACACCCACAGTACAGCAAGTGCACACAAATACAGCCCTCACATGGAGTCCTACAGAGAACAGGGAGGCAGGGTACCCTATGCTTCATACCCATGTGTGTACAGATATACGTCTGTGTATGTGGGATTTATTTTCTCTGGCCCTCTTGCTCCTAGGTGCCTGTATATCAGAGCCTGGTAGCCTTCACAGCTCAAAAAAAACCCCAAATCAGAAGGACCCCTGAAAGTCACTGTTTTCAAGTTGGCAAAGGTTCTCAGATTCTCAGCTATACATACCAAAGGACGGAGGTCTGGGTGGGAAAGGATGTAGCCGTTGTTGGTGTTCAGAAAGGCATATCCATGGACACCCAGCTGAAGAAAGAGGCATTAGAATGATTAGTGCTTTAGCTAGAAACAGTGCTGTGTAATGGGTACCACTAATACTCTGGCACCACTGATAGTCAGAAATATTTTCCTTTTATAGGTATTGACCAGCAGAAAATAGGGTCCATCCCAAACCATTTATCTCCAGATCTCTGACTGCTCTGTCCAAGCAGACTCACTGTGCTTGGATGCACAAAAGGATGAGCAGGTATGTGGTTTTGTGTACACATCCAGAGAGAGATGCCCTCCTACAGTCTGACTGTCGTCGTGGACAATCACCACCCAAAGGCAGACTGAGCTCTCCACAGCAGGCACAGCAGAGCCACTCATAAAAAGGACAATGATGGGGAATGTTGTAAATGTTGTAAACCACACAGAAACTGCAGTGACAGGTCTGTATGCCCATCACTACGTGTACAGAGCAGTGAATGAATAAGTGAGTATGAATCTCACAGACGGCTTCCCTGGAAACCCAGCCGGCCCTCAGAGGAGCTCTGCATTATGTTTCACTTTTGGCAGGACCAGACCTAGCCTAGGCCAATTGTACAAGCCTGTAGTCTTAAAATGCTTTTTAAGGAATAGCATAATCTAACAAGAGCAGGCACTGGCTGACCTGATCTACAAGAGATTTCCGAGAGAGCAATTACTCAGCTCAAGCCCATATATAATACAAATTCCAGCTAAAAGTCTGCAGATAGCCTGTGCTTGCCAAAACAAGAGGTGTCTCAAGGAAAACAAGAACGGCTAAGGTTTCTATTTCAAAAAAATGTTGCAACTTTATTTTCCTAGAGAGACAATCCTGGAGGGATAACAGTAGGAAAGTGAGGAGGTAAGCCATTTACAATCCGTCTGTGCATTCAGGGAATGAATTCTGTATTTCACACATCCCAGATCAAAACTTTGGACCGTCTCTATGTGAAGCAGTTTTTTGTAAAGCACACTTGGCTCAGCTCAGCGTGGCAAGAATGAAACCAAGACACTGGATCAGCAAACTTCTTTCTTGCCTATTAAAGCTGAAATTTCACAGCCAAGTAAGCACAGTCATTAATACACAATCTCTTGAGGGCTGGAACTCTGGAACTGGTCCTTTTGCAACCCATATTCCGGGGAATTCAAATTGAGGATCCTAGATTTCTAAACTGCTTTAGAGTTGGAAGAGCTTCTGGGAAGATGTGTCCTGCCTTTGATGTAAAGAAATCCAAATAATTTTCTCTCCTTCCCTGGCACTGCTTGGAGGAAAGAACTGTGTCCCTTCTTGGGCCAGAAGAAAGATTATTGTGACACCTGGCCTTTGAGTGACATGGAGAGAGGAAGATGAAAAAGTATCAATCTTATACGGAAAATAAATGTATAAAAATTGGAACTCCTAGACAAGGTTCCCCCAGGCCCAAATCGTCCAGCTTTTGCATGCTGAATGCACACACCCTGACACTCCTAGTTCCAGCACTGCCTGAAGGATCATTTCCTGCAGCTTCATGTTAATAGTCTGCTGTGTATCCATGTCTGGAAGCGCCACAGAAATTCATAGCTTCTGACAGTACTTTCAGTCCTGTGAGCCTTCAGCAATCAGGTTTTGGACAACTGCCTAACTGGTAGTACTTGTCTGATAGTTATTTAAGAGAAACTGAAAACTTGAAATGATGGCTCAAATTTCCTTGTTGCGTGGTGGTCCTTGGATGGGTTTGTTGTCTCCTGGTGTGCAGCCTGACTGAGCAAAGGGTCACTGCATGGAGCTGACAGCAGAAACCAAACTAAACAGTGCATCTCTGGAGGGATTTCCTATGGATGAACATGAGGGGTTTTTTTAGATACATTGAATATAGAGCTAATGGAATCTTTTTGACTAACAAGTCTGGGGAGCATATACTCTATCTAGGTACAGCAAAAGTCAGTAAGAGCCAACTTTCTGTGCACTGTCCTGCCAAAAAATCTTCATGCTGATCTGGAGAAAGAAACCTCTCTAGGCATGACAGAAGAGTTGGCTCTCCGTAATCCATTCAGCCCTCACTTTTTCTCCAAAGAATATTGACAGTGAAACCAATACATTTTTTGCCAGCTGGCATGGCAACTCTTATCCACTGTGAACTGGATATAAAACTTTAATTCTTCTAAGATAGGCTGTCATTTCCGAGGGATCTAGGTTGGTGACCATCAAAATGCAAAAGTTCCACAACATTTTGCCAATCTACTGGATCATCCAGTTCTTGTGTTCCTGAAGCCTAAGAGCTTCTAGTAGTGAATTTCACTGTATAGAAACTACATATCACCACATCCAGCATCTCTTCCTTTATGCTCATAGTTTTCCTTACAGGCAGAGAAATGATTTTTCAGCCATGCCCGTGAGAGAATGATTAACAACTTTGCTATGCAAAAGAACAAATTACATTGTCTGAGTCTTACCTTATACCGTGGAGCAAGTTTTAACAACTCCCTCAATGGTACATCAGAGCCCACCACACCCAGAAGAATGCCATGAGATCGCTGTAAAACAAAGGAAAATCCATTTTCAGAAGCAAGACCTGGGTAGTTTTCTACCTGAAAGCACATTGTCTCCCTACTAGTCTCTCATGTATCCTCTCTAGGCTTGTATCTTTATTTAAAACCAATTAACATACTTCAAAAAGTCTAAAGAAGTTGTTCCAGGGTTTATGGAGAGGAGTATTTCTACACAGTACTAGTCAGTACTATTTAAGTAATGGCCAGTCTTCGTGAATGAAGAACCGGGGAAGGTCTTTACACCTTCCAGCCTGCGCATTGGATTTTTTAAGTGAGACACAGTGTGCGCGGAACTGAGCCCACTCTTTAATCCTGAGGTTCATCTGCCGGGGCCAAGCGAGCTTGGACGGTGGCAGCAAGGTCCTCAGGACGTGGATGGATTGCCTTACGGGCTAACAAGCTCCATCTGCCCGGGGAGTGGCCCCAACCGGGAATCGAACCCGGGTCTCTGCAGTGACAGTGCAGTGCCTTTACCCCCTAGACCACCAGGGGCTCCCTCAGTACTATTTACTATGATTCAGAAGCAACATAAAATCACTGAAAACAAGTTTTGAGGGCAAACCCCTGCATTCAGTATGTGTAAATAACAATAAGGTCAAGACAATCATGCAACAGAACATAGATGGGTTGATAACTTGGGTCAACTAAACCAAATACTGAATATAAAACAGGAAAAAGGAATTCCCCCCTCCATGATATGGGAAACTGGTTGTTTAATGAGCATTATTAATGGAGCATGATGGAAAAATGACACACAGACTCCCACTGCACCACTGTGCTAATACAGGCTAAGGCCAGCCCCAGGCGGAGAAGGAAGACAGTTGTTTATAAGACCTGGATGAAGAGTTTATCCCTCGTATAGCAAAGGAAAGATACTGTCCACCATTTTAAAAGGAGGCTGAGAAACAAGAAATTGTACAGAAAAGAGTGTCCAAAGGGTTTTGAATCCCCGAGGAAATGCCCTTATCATATACATTTAAATAATTCAGCCTTTTTATCTTATCAAGATAGGCAGGTCTGACTTTATGGCAGTGTAGAAAATGCTTCCCAGGAGAACATACCAAAGGGTACAGGCTTTTTGATCTAGCAGAGGAAACCATTATGACAGGAAAGTGAGGCCAGATAAATTGAAAGCAGAATTTAGACACCGGTTTTTAGTGGAGAGTGAGAAACCACAATGGAGAGCTTGGTACTGGATGGTTTTCTTCAATGGTGTTTTTGCCAAAGCCAGGTTATTGGGCTCGTGAAGGACTGTCTGTGTGAAATGTAAAGGTCTGCAATAAAAGAGACAGACTAGACAAGGTAACGATCTTTTCCAGCCTGAAATTTTAGGGCCAATGAGCTAGGCACATTTTGAAAATGGAAGGGATAAAACAAAGATAAATATCATATTTAAGAAGTATTTTGAAGAAATAGCATTCAGAGGACATGATAGGCTATCATTTTGACATATAAATTATCAGCCATCCATCCTGCCAGAGGTCTGTGGCACTTCCCAGTGGCCAGAATGTTCTTGCAGAGGCCCATTGACTTTAAGACCCTGCAAAGGTCCACTGCATCCTGTCACCTCTGCTGGCTGGGAGGAGGGCAAAGCCCACCTTGCACTCACCGTCTCGTTCTTCTTGCTGAAGACTGGCATAGCCACCGTCGTCATGAGCAACAGACTTTGAGCCTGAGATGCAAAGAGCTGCCACAGAATAACAGAATGTGTGTTAGCAAGTGCAATGACATTCCCAAATGGAAGGCACTGGAATTCCTGAGGACCCCAGATGTTGATTACAATTAGCCACCTCCTTGCCTCCCACACTTCTGGAGATACCAGATGGCAGCACTTTTAAATACTCTGTATCCAAGAGGATGGTGGGGTGGATGCTTGCTCATGTGAGGTGATGAGGATGGGATTAAAGCCAGTGAAATGTGTTGAAGCAGGAGAAATTGAGGAGCTGTTTTAATGAAGAGACAGGAACCTGTAGAAGTGGTGGCACAATTTATACCCGCCACGTGTTAGGAGTGTAGACATGAGCACTTATGCAACAAGTGTAAAAACACCAACACAAAGAGCACAGAATGGAGCAAAGCAGCACAAATATGAGCAAAACCACAAACAAGGTATTGTCTATATTGCAAACATGAGTACCACAAATGAAAAACACCACAGGCAAATATTTACCAGGCACAAGTACACACAAAGCCTACTTATATATACTTGTTACTCAACCATCTAAGTGTAGGAAAAACAGAGACAAAGTCATGATCCAAACAGATACAATGGAGTGAGCTATCTCTATGAGGGATACAGGACATGCACATGTTATGGGGTAAGAGATGCTCCCAATTCAACAGAAGACAGATGCTCTAAAACACACCCATGAAAGGAGGTAAACAGGTAAGACACATGCAAATGAGTCTCCCAAACATGCCAAGCTTTCAAAAGAATCTAATCCTTCGTTGCCAGTAGCATCCCCCCTTTTATCTCTCATTCAGTCAAGTAAGTAGCAAGGCAAGAAATTACCTCCTGTCTTCATTACAATACATGCTGGGGGCCATAAAGGAGCCAGTCAATAATCTATACAGTCACTTGATGGGGATTTGTGCCTGATATCTTGAGGTACTATTCCAAATGATTTTTTGTGGAAACTTCCCATTCACAGCAACACTCACACTAACACATGGCAAATAAACTTCCCTGGCACTTATTGGACATATGGAAAAAGAGACCAGGTGAACTAAGCTACTGCACAACACAGACACCCCTACCTACTCTGAGCCAGCAGCACAGCACAGCTCACCAGTACATCCAGCATTTCCTCTCCTCTTCTTGCCAGTGCAAGAGGACTCTCTCAGTGCTGTGGCCTCCACCCCCCCAAGATGTACAGGCCAGCTGTGGCTGTGAACACTGGCACTGACACACCAACTGGCACAAGGGAAACAGCACGCTCACAAAACATGGGGGTGCAGTTACCTCCTCAGACTGTGGCAGCTAGTGAGAGACATGGATGAACACATAAATGAATACATGAATGCAGGAATGAATCAAAGATGGGAGAGGCTGGGACAGAGAAAGGGAATGGCAAGACAAGAGACAAGGCAAGAAAAGAGATGCAGCAAAAAATGTGCAGCAAACAAATCCCTGTGGCTGCCCTGGGAAGTGTTACCCCATACACCAGTGCCAGAGGTGACAAGCTCATTGATAAAATAAACTTTCTGGGTAATTGGTAGCATTTCAGAAGATTTTGCCTAGTACATTCAACTACGTGTCCCAGCTCTCACTTGGCAGCAAAGACATCTCCATTTCACTCTCCCAGAGCTAGTGTGCTGTGGCTGCAGCCTCAGTGGTCAGACACAGAACAAAAGTGGGAAGTGGTCCCTTCCTACAAGAGTCTCCCAATTATAACATTTATACACCATGATGGCACAAGCCTGGCAACTCTGGAGGTATTTCTTGGGGTTCATGTGGTCTTGACTCTGAGCACAGCATTGAGTACCACCATATGGAACCTGGACTTCCATGTTTCCTGTTACAAACCTAAGTACACTACCCCTAGTTTTATTCCAGCTCAAAGAGCTCATGTTTCTCACCATAGATCTTAAACCTGAAAACTCTGTGTGTTCCCCAGGGCTGCTGGGGAACACCCTAAAGCTGCTGTTGTCCAGACTGGAGTCTGCAACTTCAGTCCCACACTGGGGTTGTGTACAGAAACATTCTCAATGTTTCTAGAATATTCTTCTCCTCCTCAGATAGAATAAACAGTCCTGAAACCATAGGTTTGTTTCTAGAAGAGGGAAACCTGACTTCTGGTCATCTCTAGCTGTCCAGAAGGCAGGCACTTCACTGGGATGAAGAATCCAATACAGGAAAAAAACTGTCTCCCATATAGAGGGCACAGAGAGCCACAGAAGAAAAACTGTAGCTTTCTCTTTCAGCAGTGTAAAAAGGGGTAGAGATGGAACTGAGGAACATCTGTTTGGTGAAGTGCAGGGGAAGGTTCCTTCAGTGTCATCTACTCCTTTGTCCTTTCCTTCACTCCTCTGAATTTCAAAGCTGCCTTAGGAACATGACGTGACGACAGCACCTGCTCGTGGTCCAAGACAGGGCAGGCCTAAGGCAAAGCAAGGGGCCTTGGGAGTGCTGGTTGTCTGGTCCTTTGAGATGTGTCCTTGGCCCTCAGGGCTGGGCACAGGACCACTGTGGTGACAGGCCTTGCTAGTGCAAGCAACGAAAGAGCAAGCCTGCTTCCCTGGAGGAAATCTATATCCTTGAGAGGCAGGCAATGTGCAGGTAGCTCCTGGTCTGTAGGAAATCAGTCTCTGTGACCCATTCCCTGAGCCATGGCTAATCTTTCCTGTGAATAATCCTTTAGAAGGTAACCTGCTTTCACAGAAGCACTACTTAAGTGACGTTGTGCCTGTGTGATTAGTCCTGGGCACCTGGGTCACTGCAGATTCAGATCTGAGTCTGCATACACACCTCAGCTCCAGGAGTGAGTAGAAAAGAAATATTGTCTGTATCAGCAGAGCCAGGGACCAGTAATTTCTCTCCACCAGCCAGCTCCTGGTATTACATAAATTTCAGGGCTTTATTTAGATTCTGACACACATAAGACATTTAGATGGGAAGCAGGGATAAGTTATATGGCTAACATACTAGCTGTGTGCCTAAGACCCGTGCCAGTTTGGCCCACAGGCCCTGCTGTTTGCTGGTGCTGTGGGTCCTTACCGCGCTGTCCATGTAGGCCTCAGTCCAAATGATGTCGTGGTCGTGGTTGATGACCATGGGGCGGCTGAGCACATGCAGGTACTCCATCACGTTCTCCTGGACGTCTGCCAGCGTGGAGATCTGAGTGTAGTAGCCTTTGTGGAGAAACAGAGGTTTGAGTCATTCTGCTAATGCATCTTCTGTATTTTTACAGAAGTGTCTGTGAAAAAGGAACTAGAAAACTAGATGTCAAACACTCCATCTACCCAGTTTACAAAAGCCTTGGCATGCCTTGTATTCACAAGCTTCTGTGGGCACACGTTTCTGTTGAAATCTAGTTTTGAAGCATGGACTCTCGAAATACTGAAGCTGTGCTCAAGACTAGAGTCTTGATACAACCAGATTTATGCAAAGCAAATATACAACATTGCTTAGGGTCCTGCGCAAAGCCTTCCACTACTGAGGCTGCCTTTGGTCCTGAGGCCAAACATATGCAAAGTGTTTTACCAGCCTACCTGCTTACCCTGCACTATTTTGTATTAAGACCAAACTCCCACCTTCCCTTCCAGGTTTTTTTCCAGTACTCTTCAACCTGCCTAGCTTTACATCCAAAGATGGTGACTACTTCCATCTATCCCTTGGAAGCAAAAGATAAAAGTGCAAGTAACCTATTTCCAAGGCTTTGTCCCTGCAAGTAGACCTATAACAGTCGAATGCTACAACAAGGAGTATAGGGGAAGAATGTTTTCAAGTTTTCAGAAGGTCCCCAACACCAGCTACTTAACTGGTTGGAGGTGCTAACACAGTGTAATGTCATGAGGACTCTTGTCCTGCTTCTCACCACATGGATTGGTTGTACTTGGTATAGGATGGAATACATCAGATAGATGAAAAACTTTCCTATCACTAGGAAAACATTGTCACGTGAAAGGGCTCGTGTTCTGATAAGTATTGTGATGCGGAAACAGACTTAGCGTGCTCGAAAACAAGGACCATAAGAGGTATACAATGTGTTGAAGCAGAACAACCAAAATCAGAGAGCCCTCTGCAGAGCTCAAGTGTGGTAAGTTAGAATCCAAGTGCAAAGAGCATATTTTTGTTATCTGGTTATTCAGAAGAACCCGTTCTGACATTTTACAATGAACCAACAGCACCACAAATTCCCTGTCACTAATCTCATCGCTGGAAATACAGTCTGAAATCCAGGGTTTTGTTTCATTTAACAAAACCTAAAAATACTACGTGTAATTCAAAGTGCTAATAGATGAATGTTTGAGCCTTGAAAATCTCCAGCTCACAGACACTCTGCAGGTCAGCAACTCATCTGTCAATGATTTTCAGTAGAAATGTCTCCATGCATTTCATAGACTGCTCAGACTGAAAAACAGCTGATGCACCCAGTCCCCAACTTCAGTCTTCCCTTCCTTTTCCTGTTTAAGCAGGACACTGATGTAACAAGCACCACTGTCTCCAGGCACACTGAGGCCAGGTCAAGCCCAAACACGGAAAACTTGTCCCCCCTCTTTCCTCCTTTAGCCTTGCAAACTCTGATAGAGCTAATTTGACTTTTTTACTGGCCTCCAATGCATAGAGGTGACTCACCTACTGTGAATGGATTTTCCTATTCATGTCATTTAATGCCAGTTAGAGAGAATACTGGGTTTGGGGTGGGATTAACAAGCTATTCTGGTGCCTCATGAAAACCACTGACACACAAAGAATTTGGCCAGGATGTAGGGGTTAACCCACAGACCTTGTGAAAAATGCTGTAAAATCTTTAAAGAGGTGATGTTTGTTTTACATCTCAGCCAAAAGATGTCGGGCTCTCTGACAGAGCTGTAGACAGATTGTCAAAAAAAGCCAGCAACTGGGGCACAATAAGCAGAGGGACTTAGGTGGACTACAGCCAGCACAAATCTCGGTCAGAGTGTCCCTTGGCACCGTGACAGGAAAGTGCTGTGGCTCAGCATGGAGGGCTGGTGTTAGCTGGACGCAGGCACACTTCATGTGGAATAGCAGGATCTGCTTTTTCCTTAGGTTGTCTTCCAAGCAAGGGCTCATGGGCCCCAGCTGCAGCGGGTGAGCCTTAGCGGGGTACAGGGCCCCATGGCTGCACAGCCCACGTGTGATGTGGGTGATGGGTATTGGGAAACCATTCCCGTACAGCACCTTTGTTGTTGCAGGCAATCCATTTCACCTGGGGCGCAAAAGTGACCTCCCTTCCGATGAGGTAAGTGAAAACCCGGACCTGGGAACAAGAACACAAAGACAGAAGAGTTAGGCTGCTATGTGCTACCAAATCCAAATGGCTGAGGTTCGGCATCCTGTTGCACGCTGGTGTGAGTGCCTGTTTGTGGTGCAAAGCAATAGCTCTGCTTTCACACAGAGGCAGGAGTCTGTTGCACCATTTGTTTTGCATTTTGTGGGCTGGAACTTAATTTCCGATTACAGCAAGCCCAGAAAGCCAAGTAGCACCCAGCATCATCTGAATAACAAGGCAGAAGTGCAAATTTTGTTTGATTTTATGATAGCAGCTCTGCCAGGCACTCAGCAACCACATGCAGAGAGGTTTATAGCTCAGAGGAATCCCTTACCCAAGGGAACAGCTGGCTGCATGAATCATTTCGAGAAAGCTTTACCATTTCTCTTATGTTTGACCACCAACAAAAGAGCCAATCCTGAAATAAACTGCTTTAACAGTCCCTTGCTCTGGTCTCTCAGTAGGCTTCTCTCTCCCTTTGTGCATTGCTGCTAGCTGGAATGATGTAAACAAATAAATCAGGAGGGTTTAAGATGAGACATGGTCTATTCCCTTTCACAGTCAGCTCTGCTAGTACAAGCCTGTAATCACAGACCTCAGAGTAAACAGGGCTGGAGGGCACCTAGAGAGCTTTTCTGGGCCATTCCCTGCCCAACATAAGAACTGGTAATAGCCAAACCTTTCCCAAACAGGACCAATTATAAACAGTCCTGCACGGGATTAAAACTATTTTCAAAAAGGTGTTTGGTTTTGGTTTTTTTTTTTAATTTTGAAGTATTCACATCAGTCTTTATAATGTTATCAGGAGAACATTTTAATTGTCCACACTTTTAGAAAATGAAGTGTATGAGAAAAAAACTCTTCACTGACCGACAGATATGCATTTGTAATCCTACCACCTTGAAGATCTCCACAGCAGGCTCCAAGCCAGCTTCTTTGTTTTGTATTTACAGCCAGGTGCTCACGGGTATACAGGTACTGGAGGACATGAAGGATCAGCTCTGCCTGATATCCTGCCTCATGCTCTTCTACTCCCACCATAGCAGGATAGCAGATTTCCTCCCCCTTTCTGCTTATCACTTCCCAGACAAACCTTCCGATCTGGCCAGTTGTACTTTTCAAACACGGCTTCGTAATCCTCCACTGCTCCGTCGGTGATCAGCATAATGGCCTGGTTACACAAGCCTCCTTGACCAGCATCTCTGAACTGCAAACAGAGAGGAAGAGCATTCGTTATCCCAGCTATGTCTCTGTAATTGCACTCTATTTATTCACGGTGGGCCAAATCCTGACTTCCTCTTGCAAACCTCACGCTCAGAAAGAGCTCTGCTTAAATGAGGACTGTGTTCGCACGCTGCATGTAATTTTTTTATTTATACAGCCCTACCTAGCACATGTAGACACAGGAGGCTTTACAGAAGTAAAATAATGAGGAGAAAATAAGTGTTGTGGGGGAAGGGTGCGATTCCCTGCTGCTTCTCATCTTGCACAGTCACATTCGTTTATGCAAAACAACTATAGACTGACCATAAACACTGCAATTCTGATTTGACAGCAGTAGCTGTCACTTTTTACATCAGAAAATGTGAGAGGAGTAGGAAATCAAACTCCTTTTTTCAGGGTAAATACATCAATCTGCCAAAGAATAGCAGAGAAAGACAGGAGCACACGAAAAAAAGGGGCTACTGACACCAGAGCTGAGAAAGGTTATGGATGGGCCAGATAGAGAGTCCACACACTGTAGTGACAGATGACCTGTTATCTGTGCATAAGTGATATTTAAGGCAGAGCAGAAGTACACTGGGACTCTGGTACATACGCTGATGTGCTCCCAAGGGCACCTGGAGAGGCGTTGAACAGGCGTGCTCTAGCAGGCAAGCCCTTCCTCCTTTTCAGCCAAGAAAAACAAGCCATGGAACACTGTTTATCTCCTGCTTCTGCATGCAGAGCCCTTTGCCTCTCATGCCCTCAGGTACCCAGGTCTAGAGAGCCCAGTGCCTTATGCAGCACCAACACAGGTGTTAACAGCCACCAGTGGAGATAATGGAGGACATCCAAGGTACAAAAACGAGCAGCCACTTTTCTGAGGCTCCCAGCTCAGTGTCAGTATGTGCTTCTCCTTGTTCAGCATCTCACCACTTCTATGCTCTGAGCAAGGAAAAGTCTAATCAAAAGAGGAAGATACAGAAACTGATGCAGAGTTAAAAAAATACGGAAAGAGGGAGAGATGACAACTCTGCACAAGAGATTAATGAGAGGCAGTGGCATGAGATGGAGAGTGTACAGGAGACTAACTGAAGGGTGAGTAAGGTTATATCAAGCAGCAACAATTTTAAATTGGAGAGGATAGTTATCTCTTATAAACGAGGCAAAAGGTATCCAAGTGGCAAGATTATTAGCACGAAAGGAAAGCAAGCACTGGATGGGAAAACAAGAACACAGAGTGCAAACTGGGACTACTTAAATGTTTTAGGGTTCAATTCACAACTCCCGTCTGTTTTGGTAATGCTGTGTCATGACAGACAAATGTTTTTACCGACACGAATGGTTCCACTGCAGATCAACATCATGTCCATCAATACCTGCAAGCCAACTCCAAGTCCAGATTTCCCCAGTAATTTCACCATTCCTACAATTACCTCTGTGATTGTCCCTTATTATGAAATTACCAGGTTTAGTGCTAACGTCACCATAACATCACCTTCTGCCACCTCCTCTTTCATGTCATCACAGCAGCACGTTCAGACAGGAGACAGAAAGTACCTCTGCTGCTGTGGTCACCCCAGCCCAGCCCTGGGGATCTCCGGTGTCGTTCTCTTCAGAAACCCCAAAGTCTATTGTTTCCAGTTGCCCAAAAAGCTGCTATACTTTGTACCATGGAAAAAAAATCCCATCAGTGTAATTTGATTACAGGGTAATTTGAGCTTCAGGAGGGGTCAGAGCTCACGTGCATCTGGCTCAACAGGGAGACTCGGGGCAAGGGCTGAGGGTGTGCAACAGGGACAAGCACAGGATGCTCTGAGGTGAAAACTAAAGGAGAAGATGAGCTGACAGCCACATGGGATTCTGCTGCAGACCATAAGGTACAAAAAAGACAAAGAGTCTCAAGGGAGCTATTTCTAGGACAGAGATCAACTGCATGCAGATTAGCAAAACAGACAGTGTGAGTGTCCACTAGGGAGGCATGGGGCTTCGATAGTGCAGGAGATGCTGCCAGAAGGAGGCTCAGATCACAGATAAGCAAACCTTTTAGCTACAAAAGCAGCTTATTCCAAAATGTTGCAATCTGCAACATGTTTGTTTGTATTATTATTAAATCAACACTTAATTAAGGTCACCCACCATTTCAGCAAACTACTTAAGATGTTTCTTCATGAAGCTTTCTTCAGATTTCATAATACTGAGATACTGAGAAATTACATGCTGCATCAGAACCAGCAATCTCCTAATTACAGGAGTAGATGATATTTTCAACAGGGAAAATGAGATCATCAGTGTCATAGAAATAGAGATTAAAAAGACAGATTTAGAAAACAAATGAACAAGGAGGTAATCCTTGGGTTTTAGGTCCTTTTGTGACTGGTTGCAGCTGTAGCAAATGATCTGACAGCATTCACATCAAGCTCTCAGCATAATTCCCTGCTCTGACTGAAGTCTCAGGAGCATGAAAGAAGGGGAGATGAGGAATAATATGTCCACAGAATAGATGTCTAAAGAAATGTGGGCTAGAGCTGGGTCAGTGAACAAGGCACAGAGCTATGTGTTCTCCTACAGAACTTTGGTCACGTTGCCAGGGCTAACAGGCATGATCTAATTAATTCAGAGTCGCAGTCTCTTGTACTCCCTTGTTTGCTCATTGCCATTTACTTTGCAGCTATAACCTGGCACAGAGTTACTAGTGAAGCAATAGAAACCATCACCATTGCTCAGAGATGTGCAGGTACACGTGCTGATTGTGTACGCATCTGGCCAGAGGACTGAGCAGCCCCTCCTCATCTCCTCCTGCCCTATTCTTATGCAGGCCTGCCTCCAGAACTACTGAAAATTCAAGCTTGGTAGAAAGTGTCTCATGGGTAGAAAATTAGCAGTAGAGAAGAAACAGCCAGCACAGAAGAAATGAGAAATTAAGCAAAATGATAAGGACTGGTAAATAGGAAATCCTGAGCTTTGCTTGTCTTGAAAAATGCGCTGTAAAATCCAGGCCCAAAAATGCGACTGGAATCAAGAAAAGATTTATAAATGCTCAGAGAAGAAGCAAAAGAGGGAGTAGAAAGAGTATGTTGCCAGCTGATAAAAAACAGAGGGAAATAGTTGGACAGAGATGCTTTATAGCCTCCATACTTGATCATCAAAAGGACAATATCGTAATGGCTGGGTACCGCTGAAGTGATAAGAAACAAGGGAAAGAATGAAAGAATTACAGGCAGGGTCACAAAGTGGTAGAGTTAGAGAGAAGGCTAATTGAAAGCATTTGAATAATCTGTGCGTAGCACAAAGGGAAGGAATTGCAGAAGGGGTAGCTGAACTACTTGCCTTGTGAGCTGAGACCTGACTGGGACTGAGATCCCAAAGGACAAAGAGAGAATCAACAGAAAATGTGTTGCAAGAAGGGAAGAAACTAGATGGGTAAGTTGTCCTTAAGCATTTAGCACATTGCTAAAAAAGTTAAAAATGCAGTTGTGAGTGCACAAATGAGATGCTTCCTCACACAAGTGGAGCATAAGAGGCCAGAAACCTTTGATAACTCTCATCAGCAGATGGGATTGTTCTTTTCATAGGACCAGTTTACTCAAGTTACTCAGAATTTTATGCCTCACTGAAATCCAGTTTGTTACCAGTTTCATAGTGGTTTTTCATCTATAGCCATTCTGGAAAGATCTACTCAGTTAACTTCAACGTTTATGTGATTTCTGAGGTCAACAGTGAGTCAAGGCGTGATTAACCCAGCCTGGTGTTAAGAGAAGACAACATTCTAAGGTGACCTTGGAAAGCTGAACTTGGCATTTCTTGTCCTCCACAGAATGGGTAAAGCATTAGCTTTCAAAAGACTTACTTACTCTGAGTGGATTCTGAGAAAGCTGGACACATAAATGTCACAGATTTTCATAGAATCATTAGAATACCAGGGTTGGAAGGGGTCCCTAAAGGGTCACCTGGCCTATCTAATGTACTATCTAATCTTAAAAGATTAATATATAACAAATATATGAATATATTTATATGTCTCTCTTAGGATTGGGGGGGAGTGTTTGCGTATGTATATGTGTACACACATATGTACCTTGGAAAGGGCAGTCAGTGGCTCAAATACCAAACAAGAGGGTGGATACTGCCTGGAGAGGGATAATGCAGAGACAGATCAGCTGGATGGGAGTTAATAATGTGACAGTGTCTGGAAAAAAAAAACGTAGCTGTTGTCTTAGGTTGTGTTAAGAGGACTATGGTGTGTAAAACAGAGAAGGCAATTATTCTGCTCTGCTTAGCACTTGATAGCTCTCAGCTGCAGCACTGACACATTGTTGGGAGTGCGGTGTTTCAGGGAAGACAGCCTGGAAGCAGCCACGAGCAGAGCAGCAGCCAGAACAAAGGGGTACAGATCCTGCAGGAAAAGGGTGAGAGGACAGGACGTGCCAAGCTTGTTGAAGCAGAAGAGAAGATAACAGGGAGATAGATTATCGATAAATAAGAAAAGAGCTCAAAAGATAGCACTTGACACCTGAGAATTTCTGAAGCACTTCATAAACGTGTGCTTAACACCATCATTTCCCTGGGATGCATATTTTGTTGAAACCACTTGGCGTGTGGCTAAATTGAAATAGAAAGTATAAGTGGTTTATTGAGCGTCGCAGAGAGGGGCAGGGGAGGCTCTGGATAACTGTCCTCCTGAAACCATTCTGCAAATTGCGTCATGGATTAAAATATGCCCTGTCTACCCCAGAACATAATGGAAGAAAACAAAGATGTGAGAGATTCATGCTCTTCTTCAACCCCTCTCTGCTACTCATACCTCATCGAGTAGGTCTCTGCTGGGCTATTAATTCTATGAGCAATTGGGCTGAGGAAAATTACCAGGGAAATTTTGCAGTCACTTTCATTACAGATATTATTACTGGTTGTCTATTGTAATCAGCAAAGCCTGTTTCATCAGTGTGATGTAGCAATTTTCATTTTCATTCTCTTGCGTATGCTCCTGTGAACAATAACAGGACAGTCTGTGAGGAACAGCTACAATTACAAGCTGAGAATGTCAGTTGTGCCTGATGAGGAGGGGGTGGTCAATTCCACCAAAATTCCCTTTTCTCCTGCCTGCATGACCGCAGTACCACAGACTTGTTTCAAGACACACTGATGAGAAACCTTTACCTTCGCTATTACCGATACAGATTTAAGAACCTCCAAGAGAAGATTTCAGAGAGCTCTTAAGCCATACGAGCACTTGGCAGGTGGGACGCTTTTGCCTTAAGCTGTGGTACCCTGGGGTCCTCCAGCTGGTGATATCAAGGCAGTCTCTAGATGAGCCCTCACCAGGGAAGCTGCAGTCAGGGGAAGGTTGTGACAGGACCACGGGCACATTTCTATGCTTGCATGTCTGTAACGTGCAGCCTCTGGTGCTGCTGTGTGTGCAGAGACACCATGTCTGTTTCTTCTGAAGAAGAGCAGGCAGAAATCCTGGGCTGAAGATACAGGAAGTCCTGCAGGACTCCTGCTGCACATCCAGCTGCCCCGCAGCTGGCTGGGAACAAGGCTGATGGCTTCACTGACCCATTGCACTGAGGAGCACAGTCACGGTCCATGCTACAGTGAAAGACGCACTGCAAGAAAAAGCTGCACTCAGTGTTACTGAGGAAGGAGAGATGGGTGGAAGAGATGTTTAGCCCTGTTTCACACCTTTCTTTGGCAGCAAAGATACTGTTTCTGAACTACTGTTTTATGGATCACTTTTTCCAGGATGCAGAGAAACATGACACCTTTCCTCATCTGCAGGTGCTCAAAGGAACCATGCTAAAATGTCTGAGCCAGTCACCTTCTCCCCAGATCTGAGGTGACAGCAAAAAGCATGAGGGAAGCAGTACCTTGTGAGTGAATAGCAGGTTGCTGGGTGCTGCACTGTCCAAGAGCCATCTCAGAGCTGTTTCAAGCTCATTAGACAAGGGAGAATCAACAGGGATCAAGATACGTGATTCCTGCTTAAACTGTTGACTGCATTTTTGATGCCAAATAGAAACAAAATAGTTTCTTATTTATTATTGCAGTGAAGTCACATTAGTCCCCTGGGCTGCATGGACATCACTCTCTCTTTGGAGGTAGTTTTGGTCCAGCTATGTCAGCGGAGGGTATTTTTTTCTCTCTCAGCTGTTTCACCACATGCCTTCCATTTCCCATGGGCATGCCTGTCTTAAAGTATGCAGGGTTTTATAAAGGTTCTGCCTCCTGTAGGCTTGAGGATTGCCTAGTCTAGTGGATGAGCCATGCCTGCCAGAAAGGAGGTGTGAGCTCTCCTCCATTAGTTATTAGTAAACCAGAACAGTTTTGATGTCTATGCCTGAAATGACCTGCTGCTGTCTCATCTGAGGCAAGCAGGCTTTCTTTAGCACTGTGCTTTATGATTCTCCACTGAGACCTTCGTAGCTGTGCTGCTTGAGAATGTCTGCAGTTCTACTGCACTGGGCGTCTTTAACCTGTTGTCACTGTACATACCAGTGCTACATTAGACTTAAGGAAATCATTTTTCCTCTGGTACAGAAATTGTGTAAGTATTCTGATTTATACAATGCAGCCCAGTATAGGCTCTGGATCTTCAGTTTTAAATATTAATTTAAAAATAATTTTTAAAGTTTGTAGGGTTTTGTTTGTAATTTGCAAGAATACACGTAGGCAATCTAGCAGGCATCTGGACCATGTAATTGTTCTAGTTTCACATCATTACTGCTTCCCTGATCATCTCAGTAACTATCTTCCTCCAAAGATGTTGAACTCCTCGAAGTGCTACCAGTCTATTACTGCCATGCCAAGTCTACATCACGCTCTTCTCAGGTTGTCATTGAAACCACTGTGCTTCTAATACCAGTGACAAGTCAGGTCAGCTCCCGCCCTCCCTGGATTCAATTCTGATCATGCTGGCACTGGCATAAATTAGGAACAGCGTTACCACGGCCAAATAAACCTACATTTTCAGGTTTTAAAATAAGTGAGAATGAGAATCCTTCCCAGGGTGTCAATACCTCTGGCCCACCTTTAACACCTACATCATCATTATGGCCACTAATATTGTATGGATATGTATTTTTGTCAGCACCGAAGGCATTGGTTTCTTTAGGCCAACCCCACTATAGACAGTGCCATGAGGAGAGGGGGGTATTCAGCTGGTTCTTGGTCCCTTTTTTTTGTTACCATTCCTTAAGATACAGAGTTAAGTTGCATGTTTATCTCCAGGCTACTAGTGTCCCTATTGTTCACATAAGGCAATGAATCATTTATGATTCTTATCGCAGGGTATAAGCAGAGTGATTAATTCTCCTGGACCTGTAGTTTCTTCCCCAAGCACTGATACTCAGCAAAGTGACATTGAAATAAATCTGAAGCCTGAGAATAGTCTTTCATGTCTTCACCATCATCTACTTTTCACTGATAACCTTACTTACATCCAGAATTGTTGCCCTCAGTTGATCAGTTATATTTTACTGACACCATTTATAAAGGTTCTTGGTCAAAGCACAGTTGTGGAGCTCATTAAAAAAAGACTCACAGAGCCACGGCCTGGCTGGCTCCTTATCCCTCCTGGGCAGGGACTGGTAGCTACAGACATCATGCACAAACCAACACCCTCCCAGAGCTGGGTCACCCCACACACACTGATTGTCACAAATTTGGGGTCCATGAGATCAGCTTATACCACATCCCCCTGCAACACAATGCAGTGAGGGACGTGCTGAGTCACTGGTTGTAGAGGGGAATGTAGTAATGGGGCACTGTAGAATGTTGGGCACTCTTGTGCCCAACACGAGCATTAACAGTGGCTCTTACCTCTCTCAGAATTTTGAAGGACTCTGTCAAAGCCTTGCTCACAGTCCCCACTCCTTTTGCCTGCAGTTCTTCCACCAGTTGCTTGAAATGCTGGCGAGAGTAAAAAAGACAGGAATGAGTTGTAGGCAGGGTGTTCCCTTTGACCAGAGGAGGAAGAGGATAACCTAGACAAGTCTGTGCCATTGGGCTCCTGCTCCTTCACTACTGCTGGCAGGGCAGGGCAGCACAGAACTGGGATTGAGGGAGGTGGGAAAGTCAAATAGCCACCCCATTTGTTGCACAGTCAGGTTGCACCTCTGCCCATGCAGCTACAGCAGGACTGCATTTCTCAGTCCCTGCGCTGTGAACCATTGACAGCCCATGATGGATCATGCCAGGGACAAACCCACTAGAAATCTGACTTTCTCTTGTCCATTCCTTCAGGTAAGGAACATTCTGTGCATGCAAAACAACATGATAGGGGAGGGGGAGAAAGAAAACATTTGAATGCTTGTCTACTACTTAAGAGGCACTGTTGTAAATTAAAACCTCAGAGTGCTCTCTGCAGGACAGTGTTTGTTCAAAAAGCTTGGGGATCCTTTAAGAAACACTGTAGGAGACATCACCCTCTATAGTCATATTCTGTGACCCAGGACTAAGCCAGGAAAGACATTTGGAGAGAAATCTAGTGGTTGAAGACATGGAGGGGTATGCTACCTCTCTGGTATTAACACAGAGAGAAAAAAAGAAAAGGAAGAAAAAAAGCCAGTATGAAGAGCTGAAAGTACCAGTCAGCCCAGAGGGTGGTGGAGCAATTGGATGCAGGCTGATCACCTTGGGGGTGCAGAGGCCTCCTGGATCAGAGCAGCAAAATCCCTCACCAGGGAAAGCTTGCTGGCAAGCATCCATCCTGATGAAGGATCAGACCGGGCTGAGAATACATTCACCAGGAAAGGGCTCATTGTTCTCCCTTCTGGAGGCTGAAGATGTAGGATGTGCCCTCTGCACACTGTTTTTCCATGGCAGCCTGGACTAGGTGTGCTCGTGGTCTGACAGTGGTGACTCAGGAAAGCTGGTTACTGCTCTTTAGTTATCCAGCTGACCCTGTGTTAGTTACTTTATGTAAGCAGAGATGAACCACAGAGCCAGCACACACCACTGCTTGTTCTGAAATGCAACACACACGCTGCTGTGAGATGGTTGTTCCCTGTCCCTGGAGTTTTGTATCTCAGCATCTTGACCCCATGTAATTCTTACATTAAGAGAGCTGCCTGAATTACACTGATGGGAGCCTGGTACTCACCTCTCTGTTATCTCTGTCTGCTTGGACCAGGATACCCTTAAAACAGGGTTCAATAAAATGAACATAATCATTGTACTGCAAAGAGAAAATGGAAAGAAAGGGATTGTAATGGGAGAAAATTCACAAAATGGGTTCATGTCCTCAGTGGATGTTCAGAGAGCAGTATGGAACATTATGCTATTTTATACCTATTTCCCATAAAAATTATTTCCAGTGATAATGGCAGATTACAATTTTGATAAGTCTTCTACTTGTTTAAATAATGCATTAATTATGGTGTTTTGCTGAGTTCTGTCTGAGCATATCTACATAGCTTTTTCCCCGCTCACACCATAGAGTTTTTATCCACACTCTGTTAGCCTGTGCCCCTGGCCTTGCTTCTAGCACTATTTGCACATAGTTCTGACTTCTGCAGACTTTGTGAGTCCCCAGTCGCCAGCTGAACTTTGCGAGTGGTTTCGTAACCTGAAGTTTGATGCCTCTGGGTACACAGCTGAGCAATAACATACCCAGCAACCACACCTCCACAAAACTGGGATAATTAGTGGGGTGTATGCTTCAAGCCTGGCATGTTTTACCTCAGATGTGTCAACCTTTTCCTACAAGGTTCAGAAGAGCATAATTCATGAGAGGCTCAGCTGATCAGCAGGAGCTCAGGTCAGGGTATAATGTCTCTGAGCCAGTAGGTTCTTGGTGTGAGTGCAGTAAAAGAATATATATATATATATTATATGGTCTTTCTGGGATTGTTTTTAAAGAACAGATGATATTTCAAACTCCTTAATGACTCCCCTCCATTTTTCTGCCAACACTGTTCACTCTTCCATCTGTCCAGCCATATAAAGACAGATCTGTTGCCATTGGAGTTTCTAATTATCTAACATAAGAAGCTATCAACAAAAAGTAGACTTTATATCTCAGTTTCTGTGCCCTGGCAAGCTTTCATAGAAAGGAACCTAGGGAAGGAGATGATGCTTGAATTAGCTTTAAAAATTAGAAGGTGAGCAGCCTTTAACCTGGCACCAGTCTTGGCACACGTCATGGAAAAGTTTTGCTTTCTGTGGTCAGTGGTGCTGGTTCTCTGTGGGTAACCAGCCCATCCTTATCCTGGTCAGACCTTAAAAAGGAAGAGAACAACATTGAGGCAACCTGACCAAACTCCATGCAGGCCTGTGCAGATTGACTCTGAACTGTACTGGCAGCCTTGCAGGGTGCTGGTGCATAAAAAGGCATATGGTGGTAATTTTCTATCCCAGAAACATCCTGAGGATTATACTGCTACTGGACCCAAACGCAGCATTATGCTAAACTAGGTGAATTTATTAGCTCAGGTTCCTGCTAGCTTAGGTTTCTCTCCACAGCCCCTTGTTATCTGTTACAGGCACACCCTCAAATAAACAAAAAGATGCAGCTGACATCCTCTGTAGAGGAGAGGTGAAACGACTTGGCAGCCACCCTGCTGACCACACAAAGCTGACTCCTCAAGGGTAATTTGTGTTAATCTCCCATCCAGCATAGCTGCTGTAGCTACATCACTGGAATGCCTGCGGTTTGCTAAGGGGAAGGAGGAGTTGGCACAAGGCATGCAGGTCGGTACTGGGATTGAGACAGACATACTGCAATGATGTTGACAAAGTCATTTTCTCCCAGAGTATCTAAAATGGTGACGATGGCATGTTTGGCAATGGTCAACTTCAGGCCCTTCATGCTCCCACTGACATCCACAATGATGACAATGTCCTTGGGAGAGGTGGCCGCTTGGATATACCTGTATAAAACGAAGAATACAAGGAAGCAGGGTGAGCATCCA
Organism: Empidonax traillii; assembly: GCF_003031625.1. Taxonomy (NCBI): domain Eukaryota; kingdom Metazoa; phylum Chordata; class Aves; order Passeriformes; family Tyrannidae; genus Empidonax; species Empidonax traillii. The sequence continues at coordinate 2,638,022 of NW_020955218.1, read as the reverse complement.
GGAAGGAAGAATGCTGGACACAGTGCAGTCACACAATGCTACCCACAGCATAATGTGCACCATGAGCACAGCTATCCAGCAGGATCAGGCTGACCAGAACAGAGGTCTTTTCCTCTTCTGCCCCAGTGCCTCACTTCCTGCATTGGGAAGTGCTGGGCCTGCTCCAGACACATGTCCAAGAGTGACAATTGCTAAAGCCTTCTTTAGCCACGCTGAGTAGACCAAGTTACTATGCCACATTTCTGGAGTCTAAGTGTCCCTGCCTCCAAGTTGCAAAATTATAAGGAGAATGGGACAGAGGAAGGATACCACGGTGATTTCCTTGAAGATGCCATATGGAAAGCTGTTGCTGGCAGGGCATAGGGCTTCCTAACTTTTATGTACCCCTGTCTCTCACAAAAGCAGCACAGGACAGTAACTGTTGCTCAGCAGCTCACCAAGATGTCACCTTGGAAAAGAGAGAGAGAGAGGAAGGCTGAAAGGTGCTTTGGCCAAGTCTCTCCAAAACTTACCAGCCACGGTTTCTGCAGTCAAAGGAGATGACTCCATTCTCATCCGGTAACCACTTTATCCCTGAAGAGAGCAGCAAAAGGAGCAATCAACACACACAGACAGGCATCTGCTCCCTGCTCCCCAGGCACCCACACTGCTGCTCTTCACTGCCAAGACCCGGCAGCCCCGCAGGGGCACACAAGTCTGGCCAGCAACAGCAGTGCCCATTCTGCAGAAATCCAAGCAGAGCTGCATGGTCTTTGGCAGTTCTCAGTATACTGTTTATTAAGTTTCTGTTAAAAAATGTACCTAGGCTTAGTCTGTTCATATTTGGGGAGCAATTGCGTGTACTTTGAATTTTTTGCCACTTTGATGTAGCTCTCAACAACATATTTTTCTCCCCAGGGGGGTTGAGAGCATTAAAAGGCAGCGGCGGTGACAAGGATGTGCCCCAGATTCCCTGCTGAAGGCTCTGTTCCCAGTCATCCCTGCTTTCCCCTTCCCCAACACGTGACAGGTCACAGAACAAGGGCATGCAGCCATCTGACGAAGCAGCCACCAGGCCAAGCTACAGCTGCAGAGTTATCTCATGGGTTCCTCTGAGCATGGGACCTCCCTCTCGTGCCATGACCTTATGTGCCATTCACAGCTGGTGAGTGGATAACAAGTCAGGCTGGCCAGCTGCATCTGCCACGTGTGTCCTCAGAGGCAGAGAGAGGCTCTGGACACCACTAAAAACCACAGGGGAGCACGAGGCAGGGAGCCCTGCCATGGTGGGGGGAAGGAGGGTGTCTGCCATAGTGTTTTGTGAGCTTTTTGGAGGGCAGCCTGCCCGAGGCACACCCCTGCCATCAGACTCCTCTGGGGTTGCAAGGGCAACATCCCTGAGGGACTGGTTCACACGGGAAAAAGGGGTTTATGCTTGTTGGACACTGTTCCTTCAGCCTGAGCAGCCCACACAAGGAGTACTTTGCTCACTGCACCCTGCCCTTGGTGGGCCTGTGATGCTCCCAGCCTTGCCAGGTTGGACTCTTCCATAGCACAGACCCCATCCTGCAAAACTGCTGTGTTGCACTGAAAGAGAAAAGCCAGTTTGCTCTTTTACCTGGATAGAGCCTGAAGAACCCAGTAGAGCTGCCGAAGTACTGCCAGGTCAGCGTGGGATCCCTTTCAAAGTTGTCCACAAAAATAGGATTCAGGGCTTCTGACATGTAAACTCCATTAAGGATGGCAGGGTCTGTGGGGGGGAAGAATAAAAATGGGGAAAAAAGTGTGTAAAAGAAGGGAGGACATGGACCACCCCTGATGGAGGAGAAGGATGGGAACAGAGGCAACTCCAGGAGGAATGCAGCCTTATTCAAAGCTTTCACATTGGGCAGGGAATTGGATGCATCATTCGAAATAAATCCTGGAGGTCAGGTCACCACTGGCCCCTCCAGGTGATCTCAGCATGGTCACACTCTGTTAAATCCATTTCTCTTTCCAGCCTTGTCTGCCCTGGAGCATTACATCTGGTTGGAAGAGAGCTCTGAGACCCAGGACAACCATCACTGTGCCAAGCACAGCTGGCACACCATGCAGCTCGTACCTGAGAGGGGACCTGTGGCCGTTGAAAAGCAGCTGCCTGATGCACCCCTAACAGCCTTTCTGCAAGCTGTGCTGAAATTTATGCTTGGTGTAACTGCCTTAGACAGAGGAGTCCTAGGATTTACAGTTTTTCTCTTTTGTCTTTTCTTCTTTGCCTGCCCTTTCTCTCCCAAAGCCTGGGCTGTCCTACCTCACCCCCATTTCATCAGAATCAATAGGATGTTGCAGATTCCAAGAACTCCTAAGAGGCCATGTGTATTTGGTGTTTGTGCTGACTCATTGTCTTGGGAGAACAGAGAGCAGCAGCAATAGAAACAGGGAATCATGAGAAACTGCTCACTCTATTAATGTTGAAAGGGGTGGGGATTTGACCTACCACTTCCTCTTTAATCACTTTACCAAAGGCAGTTTGGGTCAAAAAAAGGGGAAAAAATGAACTGTGACTCCCTAGTGATGAGGTCAAAGTAAGTCCCACAGGAATGGAGAGCCAGAAGAGCTGTGGAGAGCCAGGCTTGCTGCTGTTTGCAAAAGAGGGAGTGAGTAATTCTGGACACTGCTCCTTGGAGGATCCCTGGACATGGAAGCAGCCCTCCATCTCCTGCTCATCCTCCAGCCATAGCCAGAGGAGCTGGTCAAGCTGTGTAGGCAGGAAATGAGCCGAGTGGGCAGTGCCTCTCTGCTGTCTCTGCCAGTGGCCATTTGACCACCTTTCTCTGTCCTCTGCTGTGGACAGCAGCCTACACTGTGCAGCTCTGCTACATCTACCCACAGCCAGCTCTGCTGGTGGCTCTATTGTGAGCAAGATTTTAGTGTCTGGGGCTGTTGGACCAGATGGAACTAATTTAACATCCTGGGAGAAATGGAACTCCCTCTATTGTCTCTCTAAATAACACAGCAGTTGTGAGCACAGTCACCAGTGCCTGCCCCGTCTGGCCCTGAAGACTTTAAATGAACTCCACCAGTGAGAGAAACAACGCTGCCTTTTTTTTCTTGTCAAAAATATACACAAGGGGAAGAGCTGACAGGGAGGCAAGGAAGGAGCCCGTACAGGCAGCTTTGAATGTTGGCCAAAATGAGGTAAACTTAAGGCAGTTGCAAGTGGTGTCTCAGCCTGCAGATGGGGCTGTGTGCTGACCAGCCTGGAGATGAACTTGTTTCTGGAGTGCAGCTGGAGTGGTGTGAACGTGCCCTTGGTGCTTCCCTGGGCTCCTGCAGCTGCCAGGGTGCCAAAAGATTGCTTAGAACACAAAATAGCCCAGAACAGTCGTGTACAGGTAGCAGTTGTGAATCACCCCCAGTCACCCATGGATATGCTCGCTGAGAATTAAGAGTGTCCTTGTCAAGTGTTAGTGCCTCCTGACTCAAAGGTACTCGGAGTCTCAGTTCTCAGCTGAAATCAATGAGATCCTTGATGTCTAAAAGACCTTGATAGATCCAACCTTTCCTACAGAGCACCAATTGCCAATAAAGTCACATCACAACATCTTTTTATGAGTAGATGAACTGTAGGAGAATATACTGCCTGCCTAAGATGGAGGACTGTCCATCATAAGGGGTTTTCCAAGAGCAGATCATACCTGTCACAGTGACAGAGTACAGCACAGACATGACTGTGCCTTGGGACAGTACTTTTCCAGCCCTGGTTTCTTTTCTGTAGTTGTTTTTTTTCTATTCCCATCCTTGTTTCCAGTATTATTACTGACAACTTCCACAGCTACCTACTAGTAGTGAGAAGTAGAGGCCATTACCTTTGTTGTAGACATTGGTGGGGAGCTGGATATCACTGTATGTTGTGTTCACCAGCAGGTTATTGAAATGCTCATTTGGCTCCAAAATGAATTCATCTCCAAGCTCCACGTAATTGTCATTTTCATCCTTCTCATTAATCAGGAGAGAGTTGTAGTAATCAAACTGTTGATGAAGACAATGGAAAAGAGAAAGACGAAGAGAGAATAAGACATTCTATAAGACAACTATTCCCAGTGCGGCCAAAAAAAACACTCTTTAAAACACAAAGAAGGGACATATGGGGAATT
>NW_020955218.1:2503521-2633566 GCF_003031625.1 Empidonax traillii | reverse complement strand
CGTAATTGTCATTTTCATCCTTCTCATTAATCAGGAGAGAGTTGTAGTAATCAAACTGTTGATGAAGACAATGGAAAAGAGAAAGACGAAGAGAGAATAAGACATTCTATAAGACAACTATTCCCAGTGCGGCCAAAAAAAACACTCTTTAAAACACAAAGAAGGGACATATGGGGAATTGGGGCTTCAAACAGGATCAAGATGAGCAACAAACAAGCTACTACCAAGTGAAAATTGTACAGCTGCCAAAATGATGATTGTTGGCCATTTTCTTATTGTCAATAAGAAATGACTGAAAGCATGGCCATAGCCCGGAGCAGAAGGGCTACTGAAGAGCAAAGGGATGCAGTGGCAGACTCCTGTGGTCCCTCAGAGGTGATTTAAGTGATTAGCTGGAGAGGTGGGGTGTCTCACTGGGCCTGGCTCCCAGGTTTAATACGAGGCATGTCAGTGCTGACCTTACTTGCCCTGTCCCTACAGCTGTCATTTACCAGGGTTAACTCCTGGTATACATCCAGCCAGGATTATCCCCTCATTCTGTCACTCCAAGTGGCAGGAACTCATCAAGAGCAAAGGATCAAGCAGAAGGTGCTCAAAGACAACGCAGTTTCCCCCCTGTGAAGGACACTGGGGATTTATTATCTACAGTCACTTCAGTACATTTAGGACATTCTTCGTCCTTGGATAACCTGTTCTTAAGATGTTTTTGGTGATTTTATCTTAGCCAGAGGCTATTTAAGGATTTATGTTCAAATACCATCAGTATTCAGAGGGTGCAAATACCAAATCCTACACCTCAACTCACCCATGACCCTTACTGGGAATGCAGGTGACCCAACTACCATTACTAGTGTGATTCTTAAAAAAAAAAAGAAAAAAAAAAAAAAAGGTGAGAGAGACAAAATTAGTAGCCAGCTTGATTTCAACAAGTGTTTTCATTCTCAGCTTTTCCCAGCGCTGAGATATCTACTTGCAGGGGTAGCCTGCACTTCTGCTAGTATATCTGTGCTTGTACTATGGACAGAGGACTTCCTTGAACAGAATTTTCACTCCAGTTCCCCTCACCAGCAATAATCCCATAGCTTGGCCACAACTAACAGTTATTAACAGAAAGCCAATTATCCAAATTGCTTGGACAGCACCAAACTTTCACCTAACGGAAGTCCTGACAAGTGGGTGTCTGTCTGGTAGAGAAAAGGTGGTGGGAGCTGTTGAGAAAGATGGTGAGAAGCTCAGTTCATTTGGATTAACAGTTTGCTGTGGGTATTTGTAACAGCATCCTCCTCATTGCTCATTCACACTCAATTTTTAGCTCATTTTCCAGTCAAGTAACCCACCAAGTGCCAGCTAATCTGCACTAACACATCACATAACGACAGTGTTGGTCTGCAGTAGAAGTTATGCCAGTAATATCACACAACATAATGTCTTCCCAAATCCTTCCCCTCCCAAAGTCAAAGGACTAATCTGCTTGGTGTTACTGGATTTGGGATATGCCAGGGGAGTCTATTACAGTAGTCTCTACACAAGCTGAATGTCCTGAAGTCAAGGAGATTCCTAACCTGTCCAGGAACCTGAGGTGGCTGGGTTCCTGGCTAGGCCTGTCTTTTGGTTGGTCTCTCTGAGGATGTGTGTCACTTTTTGTCACTGACCGGGATAAACTTACCTCCAGTGAGGAGTTGTACTCATGGTTCAGATCTGCATCTTCTGCTGCTTCCACCAACCTCTAAAGCAAGCACACAGAAAGAAAGATGAGTGGGTGTTCTGACAAGCCCTCCAGAAGCTCTTCCAGCTGTATCAGCCATTCACACAGTTAATGAAAAGATATGACTGCCTCCTTCACCATAAAGGATCACGGAGCTATAAACTTCCCTCTTTCCCTCCTTTTCTGCTGACCTATCATTCTGTGGTGCAACTTTACAGCTTGGAAGGTGTATTTGCAGCTATTTATTGCCAAGTGTATTCACACCTATTTACTGCAGAGTCCCTGCTAAGCAATTTTAGATATCACAGGACATATACAAACAGAAACAGGTCCATTTGGAGAAACAATAGACAGAGATTTCATTTCATTTTCCGTGAAGCCTTCCAAAAAGCCATGGGAAAGGCTTTTCAGGCCCAGCTTGATGTCAGTATCTCATCAAAGGAAAAGGCCTTGTGGGAGTCTCAGTCTGGTATTGTTACCGAGACAAAGACTATGACTTGATTTCATAAAGGGCTCAGTGATGCTGTGGCCATTTATAAGCTCTTACCATTTATGGAAGGCAGTAAAATCAGCCAGTGTTCTCCAGTATGATGCTTCAGGGCACTAATTCTCAATTGATACAGGCTGGGAAGGAATCCAACTAAACATGTACATGTTTTCAGGGTTGCACAATCAGCAACAGTCTCAGCAAAACTACGTTTTGCTCCTTCACAAAGGATAAGGCAATTCAAGCACTGGAAAAGTCTGGCTAAAAATTTCATGTTGTGGGCCAAAGCTCTGGGTTTAAATATGCCCACATTTCACTTTGAGACTCAAATGATGTGTTTCTGGATGACTTTTCCACATTAGACGCCTTAAACAGTCAAGGCTCTGTGACTACAGAAATATGCTTTTCATAGAAGGTAAATACACAGGAATATGATAAATCCTTAGATGCAGGAAGTAAGAGGGGCCATAATGACTACCTTCTCTGATCTCCCACACAGCAAGAGCTCAAGACCTCTTGCCACCTCCTCCACACTTCCCCATGTACACAGCTAGAAATCCAAGCACCTTCCTTGCAGCTCATGTTCAGGGGGTGAAGAAATTTCCCTTGAGCCACACACACAGCTGAAACAAGCTACCAGTCTTCAGTGACCAGAATGCATTATGCAAGGATGAACTTTATTTTGACTTGCGAGAGGATTTCCCCCCTCCTCTTAAAACAACTCTTGTCTCCTAAATGGGTGTTCATTCCCTCATATTTATTCTTAGACTTTTTTTAATCTTATTTCCTACTTTGGGCTGAGGGAGAAGCCAGCATTCCCTTGTCTGAACGCCCACATCCTCCCACCAGTGTCTGCTTAAAGCTCAGAGTGATCAGCCAGCCGCACCAGCAGGAATTTGGTTGGGCAAAGTCCTCACACAACCTCTGCGCCCACACACTCCTGGAACAGGCAGGAGAGCTGTGCCTGCTGCTCTGGGGCTGACAGGAGAGGACTCCCTTCTCAGAGCCCCAGAGGTCCTACCTCGACAGCTTCGACCTTCCTGCGGAGCATGCTTTCCATCTGCTCCGAGAACTTCTTCACCAGCTCCAAGCCATCCACCTCTTTGATCTTCAGAGTTGGCTCCACATCTTTGTACTTCTACCCAAGGGAAAAAAGAAAATCCTGTTGAGTAGGAGGCTCGTAAGGAGTGAGGTGAATCTTTTATTGCTGGCTGGGTATTGTCTTTGGTGAAGAAAGAGGTATTGAAGGAACTGCTCTGATTTATCCCCTTCTCCCATCTTTGCCTTTCCACCCCATAATTTGGGTGGGCACAGATCAAGGCTGTAACTTGAAGCATTTTGACTAAGTAAAAGCAACTGAACCAATTGTGAGCTTGTGGCTGTTGAAAACAGCAGTGTACCTGAAGTTATCAGTGCCTACAAACTGGAGAGAGAGAAGCAGAAGGACAACTTTTAAAAAAAACCAAAACCCTAAACCACTCATTGTGATTACATCCTTAACAGCATTAGACACGTCACATGCCTGAAGTTTACTTAAGGCAGAGGGAAGGGCAAGGGAATAGAGCTATATACTGTCATTAACATCTCCTCCTATGTCATATGTGCTCTGGGACAGTAGTGGGAAGGATGTCACGCTAATAGTGCATGCGCTGTCCTCCCACAGCATCATCATATCTGTAAGGTAACTTGCCAGGTCTCCAACAAGAAGGGTCTGCTGAGTGCTTAGGTGGGAGACTGCCAAGGAAAGTTAATATAGACAGTTATGATGCTAATTATCGGGCACCCAGGAGCGTGCTTTAGGCCAAGAGCACCACAGAGGCATTTCTCAGAACCTAGGAATTAGAAGCATGGCTACTTAGTGCTGTCTCCACTGGGAGAGATGCTGTAATGAGAAGGATCTGGATCTGACAGCTTTAGAGATAACTAGTTTCTTCTGACCAGGTTTCATATAATCTAGGCATTAAGAAACCCAAGAGTACTCCCAAACTGTGTAACTAATCTGCCTCCTTAAATCTGCCCTTTCAACACTGGATGCAATGGCCTTTATTTCTACGTTTCAAAAAATCCCACAGCTAACAGAGATAGCCAGAGAGAAAGAGTAAAAACACCTGCCTAAGGACACAGTATGATTAACCAATTCAGAAGAGACAGAGCCTTATCTCCTCAGCAATATGGAAACACGAAGGCAACCAATTGCAATTCTCTGGTCTCTCATTATCATTTTTTTTCTGCACTGTACTCAAACCCCCTTCATGCTGCGCTAGCAACCTCAGCCAGAGCTGGACTTCTTGTGCTGGGGAAAAAAAAAAAAGAGGTGGTGAAAAGGGTTAGGAGATGGTAGGGGCTTTGGTAACACTTCTGAATTAGAAGAAAGCAGCAGAGAAAGGACTTTGCATGTCTTTAGGGTGAGTGAGCAGAGCCCCTTTTGTTCAAGCAGCTCCTTGAAGTTCCTGTTCGGGAGGGCAGCTGAGCACAGGAAGAATAAGGAATGCCTCGAGGATGGGGCAGGCTGAGGAGGTCAGACAGAAATAGCAGCAGCATCCAGCCTGCAGCAGGCATGGCAGGGAGGCAGCTCGCTCTGTCTGGCACGATTAACAGCAAGGGTTTTACTGGATTAAAAACGCCAGGCCTCGCATCCTGTCCGCTACGGCTGCCTAGCTGGGACAGGCAGGCAGGGGGGAGGAGGAGGTGGGGTTGAGCACCAAGGTTAGTGTAACCATGCTGCAGGAAGAGGGATGTGCAGCCACAACCCCCCGGCTGAGGTCCCTGGCTGCTGACAAGACCCGAGCACATCCCAGCTGGTGTCTGTCCCATTTAGCTCGATGTCATAGTTTCGTCGGGAGAGAAGTGATCTCTGCCAGGCCAGGCTTTAATCAGGCCCTCCTCGGGGGGAGGAGGGTAATCTCTCCTGGGAAAGCTAACAAGGGAGGTAGGGGGGAACAACATCAGCACGGGCAAGCACGCGCTTCACAAAGTGACCTACCACCGGTTGCCTCGGGTCACATCTTCACTTAAAAACCAGGTCTTTTCACCTCTCAATTATTTTTTGATGTGCTTTTCACACATTGACAAGCAGATGTTCATAGGGTAAAAGTAATAACGGGAATCATAAGCAGTCTGCTAACATTGTACATGCCTCAGGCCCAAGATCTAACCAAAACTGGGAAAAAAACAAAAACAAAAACCAAACCAAACTATCCCAAAAAAACTTTCTGCAAGTTTTGGTTCACTGAAAGAATACATCAAGTTTCAGCTCAGATCCTCTTTGAGCTTTTTTCCTACAAACGAACCAGCAAACCACTTTGTGCCTGTATTTCTGCCACTGAAATCTCCTGCTGTTAATGGCTATTGACTCCAAGAGTTTCTAATGGTGGGCAACTGAGTAGTACTTGTGATTTCAATACTGTTACCAGACACCACAGCTTAAAGAGTCAAAGCAGGTGCTTGTAGCTTGCCAAGATATTCCTGTACAACCTGCATTTAGTGTTCAGTTAATCAGATCATTATAATTTACAGAATGGGAATCAGGCTTGGAAGAACTGGCTGAAAGGGTCTGATGTTGAAAAGAGGCCAAAAAGTTAGCTCAGATCTAGCAGAAAATCTTTTCTTATTCAGCTGTACTTAGCACTCCTTTAAAACAGCAGGAGCAATTCATTAAGATTCGCCTTCTGCAGTGGTGGGGGTGGTAATTTAAAAGTGGAATATCCAGAATTCAGTATCCTAAGTTTTATCTGTGAACAGAGATATGCCACCAAATATATTTTCTTGTTCCCACCTCCATGAAATTTAGCCTATTGAAGTACACAGTGCTGCATTACTCACTGCTAGTGGAACTATATTAAGAGTGTGAAAGACATTCCTTTCATCTTCACCCAGGAAAACGTCTTGACTGAACTTCTTGAGTTTGTCTGGTTTTTGCCATGTAGTTTTTTGTTGAACTTTCTAGTAATTGCAGGGCTGGAGTCAACCCCTGCTGTCCTTTCTCAACTCTATCTGCTGGGCAAGGCAATCAGCACCTTGGCTACAGAAGGAAGCAGGAGATAATTCTCAGAAACACCTGTAATGCATGGTTAACACAGTAGAAGAAAATTTAAGTTTGGGGTCTGCTGAAGCTGATGGCGTTTCTGACCCTTAAAGACAAGCCCTGAGAAGCCTCGAGTCACCTCCTGGCATGGCTGCCATCGGTGGGCCTGGGCCTGGTCCTGCCTGCTTGGCCAACTGCAGCAAGGCTGTGGCAAATACCTAATAAGCCACAGGTTCGAATTTTCTGTTCCTCTGCTCTGGGAGATGCTGCTGCCCTCCCCATCCTCACCATTTCACATTGATTCTTTACTCCATCTGTGTTGCCTTCAGCTGTCCCAGGCCAAAGCCAACACTTTAACACAGATCCACTCTCTCTGAGCCAGGTTTTAAGTGTGCACAACGGGCAGGAGAATACAAAACAGTGAGTGCTTCAGTCAACAAGCCAAAGCCACTCTGGCTTTTGCTGCCTCTGTGAGATTTAATTTGATATCCTGCCTGCTCGGGACTGCCATCCATCCAAGGGCTTTCTTAAAGATCTCTGATCCAAGGTAAAAGCCTGCCCCTGTGGATTCAAGGGATGTCTACTGGTTCACTAAGTCTCTGGGAATGATAAATCCTGGTGAGAAGTCAACCATTTGGGTTTGCAACATGATATTAAGGTTGTTCTGGAGGAAGCAAACAAAAAACCCAAAGAAAACCAAGCTAACTCAAAGCCACGAAAGAAAGTTTATGCTTAATGTTAAAGACAAAGTTTACATGCATACATCCAGTAACTGAGAAATTACGGCTCTCAAAGCAACAATAAGCTAGTTATGTCAAGACTATTAGGCACAAGGGAGACATGAAGCAAAACACAAGAAGTGCTGTTATCTCCCAGTTTGTGTTTCCTCAAAGGCAAAATGCCCATTGACTCAGACAAGCACTGAGAACAGAATTGCCTGGACCTCTTGCACTGCACTCCCCACCCTTCTGCTGGTCTGCACGAAGAGAAATATTCCACGTGGAAAAGAGCTCAGAGAAGAGAAAAGTGCCTGGGTAGCAGGCAAATCCATGTGTTTGATTTTCAGAGTTGGGTGTATTTGGCTCCCCAGGCCTAACTCATCCTCAGTCTGTGCCAATGTGATATTTGGGGTCTGCCACCCTGCATGAAAATGGTGCCTAACAGTAAAAGACACATCTACATCCACTTGAAGCACAAGAGGTGCCAGAAGTGCAGAAGGAGCCCTCCAGAATGGTTCCTTCAAGATGAGGATTTGGGAGAAGATGCCTGACCTACTGCTTACTAAAGAAATGGAGGCTGAGAAAAGGACTGAAGAAGTGGGTGCTGGCTGGTTCTCTTCTATTTTCTTACCACAGGGAAATAAGGGGAAATAAGAGAGCTCAAGAAGTGGGGCTTGAGAGTTGAAAGGTAAATCTGAGCTGTTTAAACTGCTTAAGTAAAGTTAGGGCAGGGAAGGACACAACATGCATTTAGGAGATGATTTTGTTGGAGTGTTTACAGAACAAGGCTGGATCCAGCTTATCTGTACCCCCTGCTGGAAGTGACATTTTCCCTCTCAGTCACAGATAACACTGTACTGTACAAAGCACAATCAGTCTGTGCTGTATCCAGGCCCTGACACATCAAAAGCAAACCGAACACCTTCCCCTCTCCAAGATGAAAACTGTGTGTATGGAGCAGGCAAGTGCTATTATTTTTTATAAGTCTGTCAGACCATCAGGAAAATATAGCTCTGCCTTAATTCCTCTTGACATGAGTATTAGATTGGATTTGGTTACATTCAGGCTTCTTTTTTCATCAGAAATTAGTTTTCTTCTCTTTTGGTGAATTACATCCAGAGCTGATAAGAGTTGTGAGCTTTTGTTCAAGATGAGTCTGATTTTTAGTGGTACTATACTAGCATCTACAGGTCTCACATTACCCCTATCCCAAAGGGATCAAGATCCTAAGAGATAAAACCCACAGCATGGACAGAGGTAGATAAAGCGATCGGGTGCAATATATCCAGAGTGCCAGCACAGCTGCCTTGACAGTCACCTCGGTGCCACATCTGCCATCCTTGTCCTCATCCTTGCTATCTTTCACAAAGCTGTATTTTCAAGCTAACTCTGGTCCTTCTTAGTCCCTGTGACTTTAGGACATCAAGGAACATTAACTCCCTTAATGTGTCAGTATAAACAGCCACGGAAGCAGTGCAAGTTGCCTGTGTTGACCCACACCCATACGGCATCAGCCAGATACCTGACTGTCAAATAACCCCAACCTGTATCTCCTTCCCACTGAAGCTCCAGTACCCACCAGAGATGCCTCAGCATGTCACTATTGCCTGGGGACCCCATGGATCAATAGGCAACGTGGAAGCATCATCAAAGCTGCTAAAAGGCAAACTTTTGTCTGCATCAGTACCCTGCTGCAGCTGCCTCGTGGTTAGTGCATGAGGTGCACCTATATCAGTGCTGATAGTTTTTAATTGCATTGTGACCCTTTCCTCCCAAGAAGAACTGATGATCACCATAGACCTTTGTGGTAGATGCTGAAGGCCTTTCTTGGCCAAAGCCCAGCAAAGTTGATGCTGCAGGACATGTTCCCTTGCTCAAGACAAACAGCAGCACTCAGAGGACAGGGAAACAGGGCTCAGCAGCAAGGCAAGGAAAATTATATCCACATCCCCTTTTTTGCACTGGGATACGGGTGTTATTACTAAAATGGGGACAGAAATCAGACACCTAGAAGGCCCAAGAGGCAACTCATTACTTGTCTTGAAGTGAAGAATCACAGAAAGAGTAAAGAAAAAGAACTGAAGTAGAGAAGTGACTGCATTCCTGGGGCCCCCTCCATTCCCCCAGAGCAGCACTTGGGAGGTGCTGATTCACACAGAGAGCAGAGATCACCGAGTCTGAAAGAGGAGCAGCCGTTCACCATTGATTTAAGAAAACTTCTCTACAGCTGCAACTGAGACTATTTGTTTAAAGCCCCTGGAGCTACACCCTTTAATACTAGTAGAGAGTTTAGTGCAACGGAGCCTGTTTGGTGATGAAGCCAAGCAGACCTCTGAAACTCTGGAAGATCATGGCTTCCCAGGGCACCTGCCTCAAGGACCCTGTCCAAAGTGGAGTTTCAAGGGCAAAATTCAAAGGATTGATGAACAACTGGATGAATACTGATGAGGAAGCACTAAGAAATAAGTGCCAGCTGAAGATCTGCGGGAGGGGATGATGGAGTAACAAGAAGAAGGTGAGTGATGAGTAGCAGAGGGGCTGATTTAGACTTGGGAAAGGAGAAGTGAAGGCACTGTATGTGAGGGCATGAAATGATCATCAGAGGGGAAACATGGTGAGAAAGAAACTGTTAGAAAGCTAGAAGGTATTAATAAAAAATGGGACAATTGGGTGTTGTTTGGCAATGGCTAATGAAACAGGAAAGGCATTAAACAGATCACCCTCTGCAGTACATGGAGAATGGGCACAGAGCATCACTCTGTGCTTAAGGATAGATTTGAAAGATAGCTGGAGGTGTCTTATTCTTTCTTCCATATCAGAGGGAAACCTTGTAGGGCTACACAGGCAGATGATGTGAAACAAAAGGAACCCTCACACATTTTGCCTACCTTCTGCAACAGGAGAGAGCCTGAATATTTAGTCACAATGGAGTACAGCTCCCCACCAAAGGCATCTGCCCAGGACTTCACCCTACAAAGACAAAAAGGAAAGGAGAATCAATGTTATTAAATCAAAGTCTGCACAACTGCTCACTTCTTCAGACAGAGTAAACTCCATCTTCCCATGTATAAGCCTGCTGTATTTCTCTAAGCTACTATAACAACAATGACAGTGTTTTTTCCCCAGACTGCTAGCCAGATAAGCAGTAAGGCAGCAGACAAGCATTGCTCTTGGACATTCTGTCCAGGACATTGGTCAGTAAAGGGAAATATTGAGTTCTGCTGGTCTTGGTCACTATGTTTGGAGTTGAAATTTTCTCACCTAACTTTAGAGGTACAATTTTCATCTTAGGTATCATCTGATTTCCTTCTATTGCTAGCAAAGTGAAATAAATAGCTTTCTGCAGACACCTATTTGTCTTCACTGACAGGGCCTGGGGAGATGGGCTAGACACCTAGTGTCAGGACTGCTGAAGAGAAATGAGTGTCAGACCTGGAAGAAGTTGTCAAGATTTACCCCTTGGATTCAGTTCCTGCAGCGATGCAGGACAGAGACTAATAAGGCTGATGAATTCACTGTTCTCACTGCAGATACTACTGCTTGATAATACCACAGTAGATTATGCACCTCATCATTGTAAAGCACTACTCACATTCGTGCCATCCTATAAATAATTGACGATAGCAATAGCACATGGAGAACATACGGATGCTGAAGAGCAGCCTGAACACCAAGCCATCCAAATCAAAATAGATGGCTCTCATAATTGACAGAGCACTTCATCAGAAATCTGTTACACGATCCACATTAGGCAGTTCCACCTACATGCAGTTCCTTCAACAAGGATTCACTTCAGAGAGATGTCTCTAATGCAGTTAAGTGGCCTTCTCCACTTCCCTGAATACACTACTTATTTATGGTGTGCAGAGTCTTACCTATGGCTTCCAGCAGATTTCTTTGAGTCCCAAGCAGACTTTAACCGCAGGGCCTGATCTCCCAGTGCATTGCAGCACAAATAACATACTAACACAGAGATGGGCTCTGCAGTGAAGGCAGCATAGCAGTGGTAGAATAATCACAACAGCCAACTTTAGCCTAGGAAAGCCTGTTTAAACTCCCCTCTTACAAATAGGGACGAGGCAGCCGCAGGCAATGATTTGGAACAGACACAGGGCCTCAGCTCTGATCTGCACCTCTCTCCACTGCCTATAAAAAAAGCATGAGGGAGTGGGTGCCTTTTTAAATCACTCCTTAATTGGCAATGAGGCATTCATGTTTAACCACTGAGTGTGAACTAGCACCAGCTGAAGTAATTTTGGGTTTTTTTGCATTGTGCTCTGCATCTTATTTTGAGAGCCAGAGCTTTTATCTCATCATGTCATCCTCAGAGAAAAAAGAATACAAGTATTTTCTGGGAGACCAGGATTTATTGGGCCATGTCAGAGTTATTTTAGCAAGCCTAGAATAAAAGAGGAAACCAGAAAGAGGGATCCCATGGGATGTTTTCTTGTTTGTTGTAGTAGTGACTAACACATTCTCTTAGATATGAGGATCTCTGGATCAACAGCTAACTCGATGCCCATCTGCTGCTACTGGCTTTATAACTTTTATGTATGAGATGTTTTATGCTGATATTAACTAATATTCTCCAGTCTCCTTACTTTTTACTGCAGAAAAAGAGAACATAAACGTGAAGCTTGGGATAGTAATTTTAGCAGGGATGTTTATTTTTACCCCACTTGCCTTACAAAAAAAGGTGAGCTTGATCCTGGTCTTTCTTTTTAGTGTCACGTCTGTGGCCATATGTGTGCCCCTACTCCTTCCAGCCCTCATCATTTTTCAACCCAGCAGGGCGGAAGAGTCTGTGGTGGTAATTTCTGATTAGTGGGTGCAGTTGAGCATCTTAGAAGTTCTTGAAGCTTCCAGTAACAGCAGAACTCAGATAAAAAGGTTGAGGTTTGTATAATTTTGGGATTTCTGCATGGGTGTTCTATGTGTTGAGTGGACTCTTACCCTGGGAGGGCTCTCCCACCCCTTCTGAGCTCAGGGTCTGATATTTCTGCTGGTCTTGAAGCAGAAATAGGAGATGCAAAGGCAGGGGGACCAAAGAGAAGGCCACAGACTGGCAGCAGCGGAAGGTTGGTTAGAAAGTTAGGGGCCACAGAGGAATTAGAGGCACAAAGGTCCAGAATCCCTGCGTTACAGGTCTGAAGACTGGGTAATTAAAAATATCCGGTGGCATTTCATGGAAGTTGAAAAGGAGGGAAGCGAAGAGGCAGAAATACACTGGCATTTACATATTTAAAAGACAATTATATGCCAGGAAAGTGAGCAACTTTAGAGTACTGGGAAATTTAAAGACAGCCTGCTGAACTTACATATGTTTCCTTAATTTTTTCATAAACAAGTGAGAGAAAAGGTCAGTCTAAAATTCATCAAGTTGCAGAGAAATTTCATCTGAGGCTGCTGGCTCCATCAAGAGCAGATGTATAAAGACAATAGGAGCAGCCTAAAGAGGTCATACCAGGTTGATCTTTACCTCTCCCACCACCATTTCCCAGTGTTTCCAGCAGCTCAAGAAGAAGCCAGCCCCAAATCCTCACAGCTGCAAGCACTCCTGCCCCTGCTGTGGCTGCCTGACAAGCAGAGCTGTGTCCAGGAGGACAGAAGAGGTGGTTTCTGTGCTGAACTTGCAATGCACCCCAGAAGCATTGCTAGCAACTGAGCAGATTTTTGCACTGCTGGAGTTAAAGCTGAGAGAGCTTTGCAAGGATGGGAACGAGTCAGCGGCGAGCCAAGCACGATGCAGCAAAGCCAGACACGACTTGGGGAGCAGCACAGGCCGACTCAGCCTTGTGTCACTTAACTGTGATGGAACCCAGCTGGTATTTAAAAGACTCTGGTTTTTGTGTCCCCAAAATGTCCCCGTGTAACCTATGGAACAGGTCCATTTTCTGCTGATTTACTCCTTTTGGAGCTCTGGCCAACGTGTTTCTCTACTGAAATTTCATTTGAAAAGGATGACTTCTGTGTTTTAGTTAAATTCATGAGTGGATTTGAAACACCAGGGATTAATTCAGCTGTTGGTCTGGTTTCAGTACCAGGGGAGAAAAGCTCTTTTTCTATTGTTTATTCTTCATTCTTGTACATGAATTAAGTTCCAAATTGTGCAAAGTGACGTAAATCTTTTTCTCAGTAGTAAAGGGCTATCACATTATAACTAAACACATCAGAAAAGGATTTGGTCAGAGATTGCCTGCATGTAATCCCTGCACTTGTATTCAGTGGCAAAAACAGCAGAACAGACAGGCTGGCTTCTTAATGCCACAGGTTTCAGTGCCAAAAGGTATTTCCATGCAGTATTTATCCTGGGCATGGAAAGTCAATTTGCATGGTTTGCAGTTATCAGAAGTTGGATTTGATTCTGTGTAGCCACTGTGCCCTTTTTGTGAAACCCAAATCAGAAGCACTTTGCTGAGGAAGGGCTTAATTGGGCAACCAGGTATAAAATTGGTAGCAAAGTTTCCTGATACCCTCTTGGACATCAGCGCAGCTCTTGGTAATTCTATGGGCTGTATTGGTGGGCACATCTGTAAGGGCTTTATTGGCAATTTTTAAATATAAAATATTTTCCTAAACTCAGGAAAGGGCTTGAGCTGACTTGTTGATTTATTGGACATATCTCCTTCTGAAACTGGGTGGCAGACCAGCCCACTGTCCTGTGCCGATGGAGCTACCGCAGCACTCAAGAAGCTGCCCCACAACAACTTTTACCAATCGCGGTGCTGACATTTTCAATCCTTAAAGGATTTAACTTGTCTAAATCAGCTTAACAAGGTGAAGTTTTTATAAAAGGGAGTTGCTGAGAGCTGTTACAGTCCTGGGGGGCTGCCAGGGCAGGCAGCATTGCTGGCAGGGAGCGACCATGCTGGAGGAGCCGCTTGTCACACTAACACATGTGCAGGCGTGGGTGCCCTGCAAACCTACATCCGAAAAGATGCACCAGCACCTAGGCCCAAATGCAGTTCATGCATAAAACACAGCTGTGTATGCTTTGTATTGCAGCTCAGCTTTTCATTCCTTTGCTCCAGAGCTCTGGGAAGGGCTACTACACCCTTTGTAGTGAGGAGGAGCAGGAACAAGTAAGAAGTGCCACGGCCTCTTTTCTCTATTCAGCCTCGTCTCACTAACATCCCCTGACATCCACGCACGTGAGTAAATATGTGTGCACGAGGGCCCTTTTAAGCCAGCAGTGTTCCAGATCAATGCAAGGGATCAGAGCTTCGGAACTGCAAACCTTGCCCTGAATGATCTGGATCTCATGAGTGACGAAGAGACGTGTCTTTGCTCAAACACCCTGAGTCTATCCTCCCACAGCCAGATCCTGCCCAGTGCTGTGCATTCCTTGGGTGTTCCTGCCATGCTGAAAACCAGCAGTGTGTACTGAAACCACCCTGCTCAACTGGGGAGCTGCTGAACTGGGGCCATTTGTGCCCTCTTCCAGGGCTGGATCTCCACAAGTTGCAGCAGCAGCAGGGTTTTACAAACGCGTCTTTAAACTGGTTTTGCCTTCTGCCGCCTAGTGCATTAAGCAGAGCATTAATAGATGTCCAAGTGCTTAACTAAAGCAGTTGAGTATCATTGCTATGCTTGATGAATGTGGAAAAGAGGCATTGCATCCTGCGCTAGACCTGGGCAACTGAATTTGTGGCTCCCGTGACTGTGTCCTCCGCCATGAGCCATCCCTACTCTCGTAAGGAAACGCCACCCCTTGCAACAACGCGCCCCTCCGGAGGAGCCCGCACCCACAGAGCCTGCCACTGCCAGCGAGACACTCCCACCCGCCTGCCATGCCCACGGCATTGCCCGCTCCGCTCCAGGAACACCCCATGACAGAGAGAGAGGAGCACTTACGTCTCCAGCGGGATCTTCGTCTGGGCCCTGGCAGGAGGCAGGAAGCAGAAGAGGCAGAGCATCATCCACGGGACGGCCCAGGGCCCCATCCTCCGCGCACCAACCATCAGCAAGGGGACCGGCCGGCGGGGTGCGCGGGCTCCCCGCCCTTGCTGCTGCCCTGGGGGGGCTCCCGGGCGGCCCCCGCCATCCTGCCGGGCTGGGGGCTCTGCTGCTGCGGGGCCGAGCCCCGGGGCGACCCCGGCTGCCTCTGCCCCGGGAACGTCGCTTCTGCTGCCGGGCGCCGTCGGGGGTCTCCAGCGCAGGGCAGGCAGCCAAAAACCCGCCGGCACCTCTGGTGGATGGGCAGCCACAGGTGCGGGCGGCTCCGTGCCCCGAGGTGCAGCCGCGCCAGGAGGGAGCTCTGCGCCGGGAGCCGCAGTGGCTGCGTAATCCCCTGCCAGCCCCTTAATCCCCTCGCCAAGCAGCAGCAGCCACAGATTTAGGGAAGTGGAGTGGGATAAAATCACCCGGGATTACTCTGATTCCTGAAGACGGGTCTTGGCTTCTCCAGCCGGAGGTCAGGCCGTGCCTGCTTTAAAGGGGTCTCATGCACATCCCGAACACCTCTGCCTGAGCTTTGATCTCTCTCTGATACTGCAGGATGCTGACAGGTCTCTCCGGCAGGTTGCCCCAGCACTGCCTCCTCCCCAGCAGGTGCCTGGGCACTGAGAGTGTGGGGGCGATGGTGGGGTCCTTCAGGTACCAGCAGGTTCATGCCAGCCACTGCTAGGTGCTGAGGTTTGCACAGGACAGGTGAGGCCAGGCAGAGCTGGTGCTTTGGCAGCATCCACTGCAGGTCCAAGGCAATTGCCAAGGAAATTGCCCTCCAAGCCGGGAGTGGGAATCTCACGCTGGCGAGAGAAGAGGGAAAGTGAGCAGTGGGAAGCAAAAGTGGTGTAAAAGAAAGGACTCTGCCAGTTTTAACTGATCACCTCCTAATGTGAATGATTATTTATTAATAGTCAGACCTTGCCATTTGGGCAACATTCAATTGAGATTGCCATCCCCTCGTCTGTGTCTGGAGACCAATGAATCAAAGGAGCCCAGTGGCTGAATTTGATGAATAGCAGGAAGTAGCAAACTGCATGCTCGGATGAGGGACACACTATCAAAGCTCATTATCATCACGAGAAGTATGAATTATAAATAACTACAGACATGGCAGCAGAAAGATTATAAATTACTGCAGCAACCTGTTGAACTGCTTTACTCTATTGCTGCGAATTAAGCCATTTATTAAGAGTATCTCCCAATCATCATTTACACCTTTACAAATGGCTTATTTAATAGAAAATGCAAAGCCATGCTATATTGTTAGGTTTCTCATGAGGATGTGGAGGGGGGAGCTGAGCAACAAAGCACTGAAATCAAATTAAGGCACGTAATATAGATGTGCTATCGAGTGCAGCACTGGTGCCTCTTCTGATTTAACCCCAGCTGGCAACTAAGCCTCACACAGCTGCTTGTTCACACCACCCCTGTGGGATGGGGGAGAGAATCAGAAGAGTGAGAGAGAAAACTCGTGGGTTGAGCTAAAGACAGTTTGGTAAGAAAAGCAAAACCTGCACGCACAAGCAAAGCAGAAAAAATGGGAAGTCATTGGGCAGGCAGTGTTCAGCCACCCCCAGCACAGCAGGGCTCCATCATGTGTAACATCAGTTTGGGAAGACAAATGCCATCACTCTGAATGTCTTCCCCTTCCTGCTTCTTTCTCCAGCTCAATATGCTCAGCAAGGTGCCACACAATGTGGAATGTCCCTCTGGTCAGTTGGGGTCTGTGATCCTGGCTGTGTCCCATCCCCACCAGTATCTTGTGCACCCCCAGCCCACTCACTGGTGGGGTGCTGTGAGAGGCAGAAAAGGCCTTGACTCAGCAGTAACGAAAACATCCCTGTGTAATCAACACTGTTTCCAGCACAAACCCAGAACTCAGCCCCATAACAACTATTATAAGGAAAATTAACTCTATCCCAGCTAAAACCAGCACAGATGCACTTCAAATGGGATAGTAGAAGTGACAAAGGAAATACAGAGAAGGGAATAAAACCATGAGACATGAAATAGAGGTTAAATTGTATGACAAAGAGGCTGAAAGCCTGTGGTGAGCACTTAAGTAATTACAGGAATAACCCATCTGAGGTTAGGATGGTTTCATCATTCATTAAAATCTTTACCCCAGACTGAGTGTCTTGAAAGCTACGATCCTCTTCAGGCAGAAGCTGTGGGCCTAAAGGGCAGAAATTTCCAGATGATGTTCTTAAGTCTGTACAAAAGGTTACATGGGAAGGTTGAAATGGTTGTTTCTGACCCTAAAATCTACCAAAAAAAAATCAGTTTCTGCACACATGAACACTCGTAAGACGGTGTCTTCAGCATACCACGTCAATGCATGGCAATTGCCATAGTCAGCCTATGAAGACCAGATCTGGGTCTTAGTAATGAATTTCTCAAATTGCCAAAATGTTCTGTGAGGGCTCTTGCCCCAAAAAGTACATACAGACCTGCACAATCCCAGGGGGAATCTGTAGGAGAGGGCAGTGCAGGGAAATGTATTTCCTCCCAGAAATTGCAGACAATGTGCCCCCATGGGAACACAGAGAGCTGATTACCCTTCCCCTGAGTCCAGCCTCACACTGGGGGCCACAGGGCTGTACTTCTGCTGCCTTGTTCTTCCTCTGCAGCCTGAAGAGAGGAGAAGATTGCTCTTAGAGGAGCTAGGAACGCTGACAATCAAGGTTGCACTTGTCTGTGTTTACCAGGATTAAAAATGAGGGGTAGCATCCAGGCTGGTAGGCTTCCCTGTCTGGATACTTCAGGGAAGAGATGATAAAAATTCGCGTTCTGGAAAAACAAAAAAAAATCTAAAATGAGATCTGAAAGCAAGAGCATCAACATTTTAGACTGCATTTTCTTTCCACTTTTCAGGGAACTGTATAAATAGTTATTGTGAGTAATTTTTGCAGGATCTTTTCACTGACCCCAGCCACTGTGTGCTATTTGCAGCTGGGACCCACTTTAATCCAGATGGGTTCTGGCAAGAGCCCTTGTCTGGGTGTGTTTGGAAACCCCTGGAACATTGATAGAAAAGGCAGCGAGACACAGGAACACGCTGAACTGGGAGAACTAAATCCCTTTATTTGGATTTATCTCATTTACTGGATATATCTCACTTAACCCCTTAATGATCTAAAATTGCAAGGAAGTAAGATTTGAAGATTAAATGAAAATAGCACTGAAAACTGAAAACCCCAGGTGCCTGGAGGGCCCTTAATGGGATTAGTGTGCATCCAGTTACTTCTGCAGAGCTCAGCCACCACAGTGTGTAAGCACAGTTGGAGCACGGGAAGGAGATAAACAATGGCAGGATCTGACTGGGGAAAAAGAAAATTAATCCTGTGAGAAAGAATGAAAGCAAATACATAACAAGGAGTGGGAATTTAAGGCTGCAAGAGATATGAAGTGAGCAAGTACAGCAATTTAGAGATACATTTGCAAAACCGCGAGGCAATAAAAAGAAATGCCATGGTGATTTTGTGCTGTATTCACAGGCACAAGGAAAATTTACCAGCTCTATTTATTTCTGGTTTGACTAGAACCCGAGTTCAGTTTGGATTATCATGTTATGAGAAGATACTGGCAAATGTTAAGACTAGCAAAAGAACAAATAACATCAAAACACTGGTTAAGAAGTGTAGTCTTACAGTGGGATAAATACAAGGAGAACAGAGCAAAATGAAGAAAGGGGAATCTACTCTGAGTGTCTTGGAATCATAGAGCAGAATTATAGAATAATTAAGGTTGGAAAAGACCTTCAAGATCTTACAGTCCAACCATTAACCTATACTGCCAGGTCAACCACTAAACCACATCCCTAAGCACCACATCGACATGTCTTTTAAATACCTCTGAGAAAGCTGATTAGAAAGATGCCAGGCACGGCACAACCTCTCGAGGCAACCTCTCTCCATGCACTACCGGTCAAAAAGCCACATTTTGTAGCAGCCAAGTGTCTCTTCATTAGAAAGACATCTGGAACAGAGGATATGGCAACATCCTTGAATGCAGCAAAGATCACGCAGCTTCATGGAAGTGAAGAGCAGATGGGACAGTGTCTCAGCTCCTCAGGCACCAAGCTCATAGCGGTACTACTTTTGTTGCCAGGAGGTTTTTTGGGCTGATACTGGTCAACAGAGACTCTTCTTCCCTGTGGCATCCATAGTACTACTCTCGCAGATGGTCCATGCAGTGAGGCAGGGTTGTTCCCTCCTATTTTCTGGGTAATCCTGAGCAGTGTCTCAGGGCTCACACAGAGCAAACATCAGGGTCCTTTTGGCACCATAGATATCAGTACTGGGGAAGAGGTTGCAAGAGATCAGCAGTGATTTGTTTTTCCTTGTGGAGACACTGCGCTCTTGCTGCGTGCCTGCCACCGCACACCTCGAGGCAAGTCTTTGCTCCATCGTGATCTCGAACTTAAAACATCTGGGACATAATCGCTTAAGAAGAATAATTTGCTTTGATTCTGAATAACTTAAAACAAGGCATGACGGGAATAAACTATGCGGTCTTGTTCTCAGCAGATGCATTTATCTGAGATCATAACCTTGTGCCTCTCGTTGTCTCTTGACAGAACTCCTTAGATGAGCATCTGGGTACAAAAGCTCCTTTCTGTCCTGGTGAAACATTCTGCATAGGAAACTGCTCTGTCATCAGTGTTTGAGCTTGTGTCCTGTTGAGAAGATATGAGGACAATGTCTCTGGCTTGTCTGAGTAGGTTTAACTGTTCCCCTGTGTGGTTTGGAAAGCAGATGTGTAGTGTTTTGGCAATACCAGAGAATCCAAACTCCCCGTCTCAGCAGCTGCCAGGAGGAGGGGGCCCTTGCCAGGAGCAGCAATGGAAAAGCACTTTTAGTCATGGCTTTACTGGCTGGGTGTGCAAACCTCTTCTGATCAGGTTTCAGAGCCGTGGAGAGTCAGCACTCACAAGCCAAATTTGCAGAGTTGTGGATTCAATAGCTGAGTGGGGATGGGGAAGGAGGTGCTTCTGCACCAGTGCTGGTGCTGCAGGAAGGACCCAGGCTGAGGGCTGGGGAGGTGTCCCTGCAACTGAGCACTGCCCTCCACCCTGTTTGGTCACATCAGGGCCTGAACAACCCCAGCTGACCTCTGAGAAGCTACAATGAGGCAGGGATGTGCTGTCTGGTCCAGGACTCTGTTGGCCGCGTGACTGGCAGCACCTGAGATCCGGGACATTTGGAATGGTGAGACCTGACAGATCTTCATCAGCGGGTGGTGCTGGGTGAGCACAGCCTCTCTGAGTGCCCCTTCCTCACTGCAGCCCAGGTGGGAAAATACCTCCCTCACTCACAGTTGTGTTTTGGGTTAAATTAGCTGCTCTTAACACCTTCCAGGTGCGGGGGAAATGTTTGATGCTGTTGCAGCTGTGCATGGGAGGGTTCTTCTGCCATTGGAGACAGGGCTGATGAGTGCCAGTGGTCACAAGGAGACCCTGATATGACTGCACAGATAAGGCACACAAAAGCCTGTTTCCCATGGGAATGCACCTAATATCTGCATACCTGCTAACTCACTAGAATGTCTGTAGGGCAGTACAGAGTCACCCCTAGTGTAACACAGGGGGGTTATACAGGGGAATATACAGGTACCCTGACTGGCAAGTAGGCAAGTATTACACTACTGACTCACTTCAGGTTGCCTCAGAGGCAGTAAATAATGCATGAATGTCTGGCCTGCAGAGCATCACGAGGCATCAGCAGGATGACTGGGACCACAGGCATCCTTCTAGACCCCACATTCCACCCGTGTGCTCAGTAAATATCTACCTGCAGACCCACTCATCTGCGAGCCACGTGCTCTCCCTGTAGTTTACAGAAGCAGCCACATAGGTGTCATGTTAATTAATGCCTTCGGCTGGTTACTTTGCCTTCTTTCCTTTTTATTTTTTTTTCCACAGCTTCGCTCTAAATTTAGACTTGTTTAAATACTCCAAGATGAAATAAGCATGGGGTTTTTTTTCAATTTGTTTTTGCTAGCAGCATTTTATACCCTCATCAGACACAGTGTTGTGAGCAGCAGGAAATTGAGGGCACAGAGGGAGACACCAAGGGAGAGCAGAATGCATAGGAAACAAAGAGCACTGAAGCACCTTTCCACAGCTTCTGAACCCAAAGCAAGAAAAAGGAGAATCAATTGAAACTAAAAGAAAGAAAAAGCAAAAGTAGGTGAAAGCAGATGCTCTGTTTGTGGAGAACTGTGAGCAAAATGCAGCTTTCCTGGGTGATGCCACAAAAGCACCCAGAGTGACAATCACCCTTTATCTCTCCACTACCAAAGGGTTAAACTTATATTTTTCCACTTCAAGTCCCCCTGAAGGAACTCGGTTGAGAGGAAGGGAAACCCCATTTTAAAGAGATTAAAGCCTTTTGTGATAAACTGGCTGCACTAAAACAGCTTTTTCGCAGGAGGAGGTCTTGCTTTGTGGGGAGTCCCAGGAACTGTGGTGCATCAAGTGACTAAATAAATGATACCACTTATTCTGTTAGTGTCTATGCTGCAAAGACCCTTGACTCAGTGCACATCTAGCGACACCATCTATGTTGCCAAATCCTTCCTCTTAAAAGTGCGATGTAATGACCCCATTCAGGGAACACCCTACAGATACCTCCTTCTCTCTGTTCAGCGTGTAAGGATTCAGGGGTTTGCAGTGTTATTAGGACAAAAGCATTTGGGCCAAATTAGCGTTTCTCCAGCCTGGCTGGGCTGGAAAGGAGGGTCCCTCCTCCCATGTGTTCTCCTGTCAGGGTCAGCAGGTGTGGGGGTGCAGAGATGATTTACCTGCCTTTGTGGTTTGATGTTACTGCCTCACCCATCTGCTGATAAGGATTTATTAGGTAATGGCTGTAGGGTATTTTGGAAATACAGGGTGTTGTCTAATTCTCTGAGCTCTTACAGAAGGATACAGCAGAACCTCCAAGACAAATGACCCTCTTCTCACTTGGCAAGTGATCTACAGGGGCAAAGCAACAAACCCATCCACTTCCCTCCCCTCCCCTGATTTATTTGTCAGTTTGCATGGAGTGGGACTGAGCCCACAGGGCGGTTTTATCTCTTCCTTGGCAATAGGGGTGGATCAGGGAGCCAGTGGAGCTGGGCTGCAGCATTCTGCAGACCTCTCTGTAGTGATCCAGGCGTTAAACATCTGCCTGTCAGTAGAAATGGCATCAATACAGATGAGCTGACTATCCCCAGCGAAGTGTCTGTGGGCCACGGGCTCTGCGTCTGTGGGTTTGCATGGCACGTACAGCAGTTGTGCCTGATTCCCTGGGGAAGCTGCTGCACGCTACCAGAGCATAAATAAAGGGCTGTTGCTGACACTGAGTGTTCAGGCAAGAGCTATTGTAGAAATGCATATCGGAATTTCTGGGATATTCAGAACTCAATTAAAAATCTTAAAAGTCTTTTTTTTTTCTTTTTTTTTTTCTCCTTTCCTTTTGATTTCACAGAAGGGAGCAGCTTTGCCAAAATACTAGGTCAGAAATTATAGCGTTTCATGCTTTTCTCCTTCGAAAACAGGACTACTTTTTTTCCCCACAAAAAATCAGGGGCGATCAGTTGCAGTGTGATTAAAGATAAAAGCTGGGCTTTGGATACATTTTACAACACATTGATGTACGTGTGGATAAAAACAGTCCATTCTTTCATGAATATTAATGAAAACATGTTTTGTGATTTTAGGCAACCATCAATTGTTATTAAAAAAACCTGACAATTTTGAAGAAGAGGTGGGGGAAGGCTCCGCAAGGCTTTCCACATCCAATTAACACCATTTTGCAGCAGCTTGGGTTTTGCTCCGAAATTACTCTGTACCGAGTGTGAAAGATGCTTCCCTGACCTCCAGCGGCTCCGCGGGCTGACAGGGGATGGTGTTCACCCGTCCAAGCACAGCGGCACAGGCACTGTCTCCTTTTGAACTCTTTTAACCTCTGGTTACAATTCCAGTCACTTCCCGTCGCCCTAAATTGCCTCCGAGTCCGTAATTAGCTCCGTCACCTGCCAACTTCCATAACACATACTCATTCTTCCTCCCTTCAACATCTGACAGCATCTCGCTCGGCGAGCAGCTTTCAAACAGATTTCCCCTCCACCCCAGGGGTTTTTGCGCTGTGAGCCTGCCCTGGGAGGATGAAGATACAAATCATGCTGGGCCCAGAAGGATCATTAAATGCCTTCTTTGATTTCCTTCAAGGAGCACAAATGAGCTGAGGAAGCAAACCAGTGCTTAATTTCTTGCTGGCATTTTTTGTTTATGTTTTTTAACCCCCATCGGCACAGGATGATAGAGCAAGTAGACCCCGTGGTGGGTGAGGTCTCTCCAGGTTACAGCCATCTCCTCCCAACAGAGGTGCTGGCTAAGGAGAACATCAATCCCCACCCCAGGAGTCTCTCAAGGATTTAACTTGGTCTGGGCACATATGTTTTGAGAGCAAATCATCTCTCTCTTACCGCTGGAAAGTGTAACATTGTGCAAAGTATGTGTCTGAAAAAATCAGTTTCTAGCAGTGCCTCTTCTTCTGCTTCCTCCTGCCGTTGTCAGCATCTGGGCAGCACGTGGGACAGGCAGCAGAGAGACAGGGAGAGCTCAGCAAACCATTTGCTTGGGATGATGGGGACAGAGCAGCCTGCAGCACGCTTGAGATAAAACTAAGAACTGCGTTCACTGTTCGTGACAAAGAGTGGAATTCAGAATTACCAGAGGTATAGATAAATAAATATTTAATAAACATAAAATTTTCATAAAATAAATCAATATTTATAAACTTTTTATTGTAAGAAAGAAAATTTATATTCCAAGTTGTGATGTCTGCCTAAAATCGTCTGCCATTTGCTAAAGCAGCACTCCAGCTCCTGCCTTCTGATTAGTGCAGCGTCAAGGCTGAAGTTAACATCTTTCTGAGCCAGAGGCTCCTGAAGTTTCAGGCAGAAGCCAAACAGTTGTGCCCTGAGGGATTCCTTCACAGGAAATCTGATGTGCATAAAGCAGGCAGAGCGGCGCTGAAAGCTCATTAGTGATGGCTGCTTGCTGCAGCTCTGACCTTAGCTTAATTCATTCAAGTGATGCTGGAGTTAATTGGCACTCTCAGTTTGGAGTGATTCCCTTCTACAATTGCGGTTTAAACCTAGACCTACTCTGCTCCCCAGGCCTAGAATTCCCCGAGAAAGAAAAAGCATTACCTGGCTCTGCTAGTGCTCGACTGTACAGTGTCACACCTCGATAACCACTAAGCTATTTTATGGCTGTGGGGGGGCCAAAGTGTCACAGTAGGCAGCAGTGAGGTGGGTGTTGCAGCTCGCATGTTTGGAATCCTGGTGGAGTACTCCTGAACGTTTACAACAGCCATTGTCTCAAGACACTCAGTGCCTTCTTCCATTTTCCATGCATGTTGCAAGAATTGAAGGCCACACCTGAGAGTCCATGGCGGGTGGAGTCAGCAAAGCTGCTCCAGCGATGCCAGCCTTGGAGCTGGTTGGAAAGGGCAGCGTCCCCATGGTTACTCTCGCAGGGCATGTGAGAGCTGCACCCAGCTGGGAGGGAGAGGGACAGCAGTTTCTGCCAGCATGGGGAATCTATCGTGCTGGTGGTGATGTGACTCAGGAGAGCCCTGGGCGGATGTAGGTGACATTTCCATTGCAGGCCAGGTCAGGGCTCCCAGCTGAGCAGCCATGTCTGGGACTCGGTGGCTGTGGCTTGGCAGCAGTGGCTCACTGTGATGGGACCTGTCCTTTTGGCATTGGTGGTGTACGTAGTCTAAATTTAGTCAGACAGGCCACACTTAGGCTTCCCCCTGCACTTCCCAGCTATGTAAGACTCTACCAGCCTCTGAGTGTCAGCCACCCGTGTGTAGCCCAGGGCTGGAGGGACACCATGACCAAACACAGCAGCTGAGTTTTACGACATGTTGTTATGCAGCTTTAAAGTTATCCATTCTCTGTTGCCAAGGCACAGGGTCAGCCACCTCTCCCAGGATACTCCACCTGCTCCCCTTACTCAGTGTACACCTCCCCTTTGCAAGCTCCAGCTCACTTAGGAGGTGAATTCCTGAGACTGGCTGTTCTCTGGCTGGTTCTCTGGGGTTGCTCAGGAAGTACACAAGGCCAGATACACAGCAATCTTCACCCCACCCGGATGTAAACTAACTGTGCCTGGGATTTTAGAAGTCCTTTACTGGGGCACCTTCAAACTGTGCTGTGGTTGTTGTTACAGCCCCCAGTTACTGGTCAGCCTTGTCCCATCTTCAAAGTGCCATAAGCTTCTACTTGTCTTCTAGAGGTTTTCTAAAGCTCTATTGATATTTTTTTCCCAATATCTGTTTCCACATCCTCCAAGAGCTGTTCTTTCCTCATCTACCCCGGCAGAACCAGCAATGGGAAAGGTTACTTAACTTCCAAAGCCTTCCTTCCAAGGATGGTCTCTAGCAGCAAAGGGCAGGCTGGTGTTCTTTCTCATCTCACTGACCTGAACATCTGCTGAGGGTGATTGGGAAAGAGGGGAGCTCACTGCTTTCACAGTCCTCCAAAAATGCAGAGGAGGCTCCAGCAGGCTTTCAAATTCTACACACTGCTGGTCATACTTGGGCTAAAAGATTAAAAAGAAATAAGCTAACACAGCTAGTATGGAATAAGATGGAAGCAGAGAATATCAATGTAACTCGAACTCTTAGCATTGATTGCTTAGGAAGGCAAGGAAATCTGACAGGCTAGAATAGCCACGGAGCCCTTTTCCTGCATTTTGGCAGAGAGGACACAGATTAGCTGGATTTAGTACGCTGCTGCACATGTTAACCAAGTAGAAAATTGTTATTAGCTCTAGAAAGTTGCAAGTTGGGCATATGGCAGTTCAGGGCCAAGAAGGTGTAGAAACAAATGCAGATAATACGCTTGAGAGCACACAGCGAGCTCAATCCCTGAACAGGGGCTTTGTGCAGACAAGGTGAGGTGCTCCTGTGTTCAGTAGTCAGGACGCTGTTTTACCACTCATGGTGGCTTTTGGCATTGCTGGGCATTGCCATGCTGGGCCCTGAGATTTCTCTGGTGCATGAAGACTGGGTGGCAGAGGACAAGGACAAAAACAGATCTCAATAGCTCAATAGCCCACCCTATTCTGGCAAACTCATGTTTGTGGGAAGTAGCTAATGCATGGGAAGTTTTTCCTTTTCCTCTCCCACTGAAAATGGATCTTTTGTTAATTCCAATCTTTTCTGAAATGCCAGTAGCAATTGCTCACCTCTGGACAGGCTACCAAGAAACCTTTAAGATTGCCTTTAGGCTGCTGCAGTCATCTGGCAAGAGAAAGACATTTCTAAGGAGGAAGCACAACAGCATCTCTGTCAGCAGCACGTCTCAAATCACATCAGAGACTGAGCAAAGAGCTGAGGGAAGAGCAGAGCTTAATGGGACAGGAAGGATAATGGGAAACTTGCACCAACTGGCCTCTTTAGTGTCAGCTTTATTGCACAGCCGGAGAGAGTACACTTTGTAGCAACAGTAATTTATTTTTTGATCAATACAGGAATTGCATATGAAAGTACTCTCGCTCTTCTGATCATTCCTGCTGGCTTTGCTCATTTGCCTGGCCTGCAGCAGGCTCAGGGCACACCAGGCTGCCAAGTGCCAGCCACTGGGATGCTGCAGAGGAAGGGAGAGGGGAAGAGACTCCTGCTGGGGGATGTAGCACCTGCAAAGGTAAAAAATATAATATCAGAAATCCCGCATTTGCCAGGACTAGTTTTTGGTTGCTAGGCTGCTGCTGTTGCCTCTATCTGCTCCTTGCTTTTTCCAGTTTTCACTGCCTACACAACATGCTGACCCCTGATGAAGTGCTACCTCTGGGAAACAGAGCAGTTTTGGGCTGGACTGAGGGATCTCTCAGTTGGCTGCAAACAAAAATGAAGCAATGGGGAAAGGAGCATCATTGTCTGCCTGTGCCTCTTGACTTCTTCTGTGACCTCTACAAATCCATTATCAAACCACTCTTCGAGTCCATTTTAAATGGAGATAGTATTTCCTTCTCTCTCCTTTGCATGGGTAAGGTGTATAAAAGGGTCTTGTAGATACTTTGTATCTCTCTAGCTGTTTGTGTAAATACACTTTTAGAGCAATGTTGAAGACACAGAAAATATATATACGAAACAGAAATCTTTAAAAATCATGTACGAGTTCTCATCCAAAAATGTTTTAGCGGATTATGAAATCACTTCTTCCAAAAGAAGAGCCTATCATTTTGGGTTAAATACCGGCCAAAGTGTTCATATCCCTCTGTCCTGTACCTGAACCTGCCCATGTTCCCCACCCCACCATCTGCCTGCTCAGACCCCCCCCCCCCCCCCCCCCCCCCCCCCCCCCCCCCCCCCCCCCCCCCCCCCCCCCCCCCCCCCCCCCCCCCCCCCCCCCCCCCCCCCCCCCCCCCCCAGCAGCAGTGTGATTAAGCAGGTTATTACGGTGTGAGAAGACGAATCCCTGACTTTTTCTGTCACCTCCAAAGCTGATATTTTATTTCTGAGATCTTCTCATTCCATAAGCTGGTTTCTTCAAGGTGTGCACAGCAGCACTTGCAGAGCGCTCTACTTTGCACAGCCAGGGCTGTTTCACTGGCCTGCCCATGTCTGAGATACGAGTGCTTGTTGTCTTCATCGTTGGGCATCCGACTGTTCAATGCACTTGACACTGAAGAGCATTTGTCTGCTGGATTTAGCAGCCCCCTGCAGTGAGGGATTAGCTTAGTGTTCTGAATTTTAATGCTCTCTAAATTTCTGCTTTTATACAAGGAAGTGAAAGTTTCCTGAACAATATAATGTTTCATTTGTGCTTTTCAATCTTCCCTGCTTCCTCTTCCAATTTTCACGCCTTCACTTCTTCCCCTTAAAATGAAAATTCCCAGCTTTTGCTTCTCTTTTGAATTACTCACTATCCTCTCAAAGACCTTACTGGATTTTCTTGAGAGCCCAGCCATCATTTCCTCACACCCCTCAGTCAAAGGAGTTAGCTGGAGACTCTTCAACTTCTTCATGTTTCTACCTATTCCTTCTACCCGTCCTTTGATGAAGCTCTTGTGGTCCTGCTTACACTGTTAAGACATTCCTAAGTTGCAACACACTTTGGTGGGACGTGATCCACTTGAAAGTATCCTCTGGTGATGGCTTGTGCTTGCTCTTGGGGGAGACCAATGTTACAGCATCTCCCCGCCGCTGCTTTGCAGGAACTGGAGGTGGTGATTATAGGAATTGGGGTAGGGAGTAGGAAGGGAGGACACAGATTGCTTGGAAGCACTAGATTTTGGCCTTTAGGGACACAAACAGGAGAAGGGAAAGGCCTATCACAAGAGGGTGGGACGGCAGAGACAAGCAATTGATCCTGCTTGCAAACATATCTCTAAAAAGAGATGGGAATTACACCTCTGCTGCCAAACTTCAGGCATTAAGTGTGCAACTCTTGAACAGTGTTATGATACTACAGCTCGATGGCTCCTCTAATTCAAACTCTTGGTCGTAGCTCACTGCATCCACGGGAGAAGCCAGGAGAGGAGAAGCAGGACTTCCGTGATAAGAATCCATGAGAGGAGCCTCAGGCATTAAAAATCCTCTCCTTAGATGAATGTGAAAGGCAGGCACTTTTACTAAGTGGTAGGTCTGGGGCTACTGCTCTAAGCAGAAAGAAGGCAGCTGTTAGTGAGCCAGACTGCTAAGCAGCAGTAAAAATGAAGGAAAACAGAGCTTTTGTTCCCAGCCTGAGTAGCCCTGCTCTGGGAGGGCTGCCAAGAGCCTGCACGCTCCTTTCCTCTCTCCCTCTCAACGCTGTATTTACAGGCAAGTGCCGAAGCAAAACCCACAGGTGTGTCGGTTTCTGAAGTGACATATTAATAATATCTCTCTCCATTTCAGTGTGTTTCAGAGGCAGATTGCAAGTATTGGGGAAGAGATCTGGCACGGGTGGCTGTACCTGCAGACACAGGGTGTAACAGAGATGTGCTGCAGCAGCTCAAGGCAGCACAGCACCCAGCCCATGGAGCAGGGTGGCAGCACTGGGGCAAGAAATGCGTTAATATTTATGTAGAACCTAAGGATGGGATTAGCATCCCTCTGTGGTAGCAGCTGTAGGGCTGCCATCGTCTTCCAGAGTTCCCTCACGGCATGAAAGCAGGATATTCTCTTGCTGATAGTAAGATGTCATCCTTTCTATTTCTTGACTTTTGTTTAGTCACCACACGCCAGAGGGATTTTCCTTCTGCCTTTAGTGACTGGTGGTGTTTGTGCAGACACATTGTTCTGATCTCAGAGCTTACTTTGCTTTTTGTGGAATTTGGATACAAATATAATAAGAAGGGCTTTTAATTAATTTATGCTCCAAATGGTTTAAAAATGTTTTGGTTTGTTGGTTGTTTTTTTTTTTTATTTTATTACATATATGACTGAAGCTGCTGCTCTCAAAAAATGTGCAGTGAGTTCCTGTTGTGTACACCAGATGTTTATTCTAAATTCATTCTTTGGAAGTTTTTATGTTGTTGCTCACCTATTAAAAGGAAGAAGCATGGAGATTGCTTGCGACTCGAATTCTTTCTGCAACAGCTATAACCTAAAGGCATTTCTATATTGAACACACTTTCTCCAAAAGCTATTCTTTAAAATGACCTAAAAATCCCGTTTTTTTCCTCTCCCCTTTATTTGCCCAGTGCTTACTTCCTGCTTGTTTCAGTAGTTTTTTCAGCTACCCATACAAAAGCATTCTGGTTTCTGCACTTCACATTCACTTCCATGCTGGGCAGATTTATATCTGAACAGCCTGTCCTGGTTTGATGGTACAACCTCCATTAAATTAAAAAAAAAAATAATAAAAAAAGAAGGGAATATTCATCCCAACATCTGCTGTATTCCAGGGAAAGGTAAGGTCTGGCTGTCATGCCAGTACTGGTCAGTACAAGATGGTGGTGGGGGGAAGGCTAACTTTAGCCCAGACACTGTAATCTCCCAAGCTAAATTAGGTTTGTACTGAGACTTGCCCTCAAAAGGATCCCGTCTTTCTGCTGGGTCTGGGGTGACATCAGGCTCATGATCCGCAGTTACCCTTTGTGAGGGTATCTTCAAACATTCCCAAGGATTTCCACAGACAGCCAAGGCAGGGGACACAACAAAGTCATCTGTGTTAAAAAGGTCATCTGTGTTAAAACCAACCTTGGCAGGGAGGAAGCCTTAACCTGGACTGATCTGCTGGAACATGTAGCTGTCTTAAGATAAAAAGGGAGAGAAAAATTAATGAAAAAGGCAGGAAAGACTGGTGTGGGAGCAGGGATGAGCAGACCGGAGTGGGTGGCTGGGATGGGCCGCGAACTTTTGCTTCTTCAGTGTTTTGTGGAGCCCATTTTCCACTTGCTGCTTCTATATATGCCAAGCTCCCTCCTCCTGCATCCCCAACTCAGCTATGCACAGATTTATATCTAAAGGCCAGAAGACGCTTGTTAGACAAATTCACAGCAGTTTGGAAAAGGCAAGGACTTGGAAGAGTCTCTTAAAAGTCATCAGAATTAGCAGTAAAGTTTACTATAGGTTGACTGAGGATTATTTTTTTAGTACATTATTCATCTCCAGGCCTGAAATTTTGCCTTTTTCTAGGTGTCAGGGATCCCCCTGGGTAAAGCTGCCTTCTCATAACATTTTTGAACATTAGAGCCTCAAATACTTACTGAAAAATATATTTTAATTTTGCCTTTTCCTCAGCAAAGATCTCCAAGTTTGCTAAAATATTGAACTATGATTTTAATGTGTCCTAAAGGGACTAAGATATCTCCAATACCCTCCACTTTTACGACTGAAATTCAAAGCTCAACATGTTCTAAATAGGCTGTCAGAGGAGATGAAGCATCCTGCCTGTTCAGCTGCATCCTGCTCCTGGAAAATTTTATTTTGCTGTACCATTTTAATTATTCCCATTGCAGCTACAAGAAGGAGTAAACAGAGGAGCAATAGAGAGCTAATGAATAAAAATCATATTGAGGATCTGAATTTTCTGTGAGAAAATACTTGGATTCCTTCAATGAATGTTATGGATTTCCGTGATAAACACTGACAGAAATTATGGTTCAGTATTTTCACCGAATCTCTACTCCTTGATTTCTCACTCTAGTTTAATAGGTGTGGAATCTTCTGAGGAAGTGGACAGTGGTTAAGTGGAACTACACTGAAAAGGAATATCAATTCAAGGCTGAATCTGGGATTAATGCAGAAAAGCACTGCTGCAACTTCTGGAATTCTTCCTAAGCCACAATTTACAAGTTATTTAATTCTATAGGAAATAAATAAAAAACCAACCAACCCAACCCAACCAACCCAAAGCAAGCAGTATATTAAGAAATACACAGACACTAAAAATATTACATATGCGTTCTGTGGAATCATTTAAAGCAGTTAATGTGATCCTTACACATTTTCCCATTTTCTGCTTGCTACTTTTTTTTCCTCATTCAGGTAAAAAAACAGGCCCAAAGTGAGGCAGTCTTAACTGCTGCAGCCTTTTCTTCTCAAAAGGCCTTGTTATCTTGAGAGTTCCAACTGTGTCTTAAAAAAATTAAATAAATAAAAATAAAATAAATACTGCAGAGACAGTACCAGCTGATACAAACCTGCTAAAAATCCACAATACCAAAAGGCATAGATTAAGTTTTCACTATTAATTAAGAATCCTCCAGGTTTCCACAGTACTGGAAGGCTCTGACTATATTTCTGAAAAGAGCCCTTTTCTGAGACAGATACTTCAGTTTGTAGTAGAAAGAAGAGAGAAAGGGGCACATCTCAGTTTTACACTCCAAGCTCAGTCTCCAGTTCCCAAATGGATCTGAAGAAGCAGATCCTGCCATCTGAGATGGAAGCCTAAATATGAAGTTTGTCTTCATTTCTCAACAGAATTCTCTCACTACTCTTCCTCTTCTGTCCCTTGTCGTAAAATTCAGAGTTTCTCTTACCACTGTTTTTCTTGGTAAGCAAGACAGTGAGCTAAAACTGCACTTCCCCTCTTTAGCAACTACTTTCTGTCCTTCATTCCACAAAAGGCAAGTTTATGCCTCCTGAACAATCCCAGAAATCCCTTACAGCATAACACAGTGAGAGCAATCCAACTCTGCCAGGGTATGGATGTAACCAGAAGAGAGGGAAGTGAAAAGAAACCCTCAGTTAGCTCAATCCTTGCCTGCTTTAAGATAAGCCTCAGCTTGTCAAGTGTAATGTCAATACTACCTTTGTCATAAGCATCAAGAGTTAACAGATGGCTAAAAAAACATGCCTTTAATTTTTGTAAATTGCTCTGAAAAGCATCAAATAAAGAGGTTTCTTAAATTTCTACTTGCCTTTTTGAAAATAAAAATGTTTCCCCCATGACTGGAAAACCTATCACAAACACAGCTTGAGATGCTTAAGGATTATTTTTACCCACCAATTACAGAAGTTCTGTATGTCAAACGAGGTATCAACTATGTGTCCCCATCATCTTTAAACTGCACTCTCAGATAATCCAACATCACAGACATCAATTATGCAACTGTTTGAATCACGACAACTGTTTGAATTATGACAACTGCACTAATTCAAACCTGCAGCCAAATTTACACGAAGAACTTTCACAGATGAGGCTACTGAGTTGTGCCTACCTCAGTGCCCACAGTAAAGAAGATTGTGGAATCATTTGTGGCTTGCAGTTTGGGTTCTCTGCACCCACAAATGAAATGCCTCCTCAGCAACAACTGTGTGTTCCTAAAGTGTAGTAAACTGGCAGCAGATGCTAGTGAAAATATATAGAAAAATTCTTTCAATCATTTATTCTAATTGATTTAAGACCTCATGTGTCTTCTTACAAGTGTAAAAACCTTTTAAAGTCGTACAAACATGTGACCCAACAATACTAAATACATAGCCCATGGTACAATAAAATAAAATCAGCACACAGTAGGGATTATTCATTTTATTTTCTTAAGAAATGGATCAATGAAATCACTGTGCTCCAGGAACACACTAAAAAAAATTTAATAGGAGTTTTACACCAGGTAGCCTTCACCTTAACAAATTTTCACATTGCTTATAATAATGCAGATTGGACCTGGAATAATAGAAACACGAATCCAGTGCAACCCCAGAGCTATGTGATACATTCACAAAACACCCACCCCCCCCGCCCCGTAATTCCTCAAAACACCTGCAGAATCCCATTTCTACGTCTAGCTAAAAATATTCTTGTCAAAATAGAAAAAGATTTTTCTACAAAAATGTTGGAGGAAGTCATGACACTTCATCTAAATTGCTTTGCAGACAACTAAGCACGATGATCAATCTTCCCGAGACTTTCTGTTCCATGATTTCACCCGGATTTTCACCCGTTCCTAAAAATAGTCCAACATTGCCACCATGTGGTCAGGGATGGGCACGCTCACCGGGACGGCTGCACAGGACGGCTCAGGGAAAATCCACGACAAACACCCAGTCAATGAATGACCACACTGCAAGTAAAAACAAAAGGGAAACTGGATCCCGAGAACTGAGTCCTTACGCAGGGAAACCAGTCCTAAGTGTGGACCAAGATAAGAAAAATAATTTAAGATACTTTGTGATTAAGTCTTCAGTATCGGGACGCTCCCCTCGCTAAAGGCACAATCCATTTCCGCTCGCTTTTTTTCCCCTCAGTACAGCGTGTCTTTGCCAACAAGCAAAATCCATGTGTAAGCACCATGCCTCAGACCATTTGTCTCTTCAAACACAAACATACTTGAAAATTTCGAAATCTTTCTTCCTGGAGTTCAGGAAGCAATGGAAATTGAATTAAAAATAAAAAAAAAACTCCCATCTTTCACATAGACTTTTTCATCGCGGCCTTTCTCACACTGAAGAGATATGCTTCATAAATAATATTTAAGAAGTTGTCATCATTCTGAAAAAAAAAAAACAAAATATGGAGTTGTTAGCAGGATAGGCACTTGGAGTAAAGATTAGAAGGTTATTTATTCCATTTTATGGACCAGATACTTTTCAGCCTTACTCTATTTTTAAAAGCCAGCAATAGGAAGGCCATTTCCTTTATGTAAAAAGACTTATTATTTCCAAGTCTTGCCAAGCAGCCTTACAATAAGTGGACATGACTGTACCTCAGCAAGTAGTAACGAGTACACAGAAAGCAGGTTTTCCAGACTCATGATGGATTTATTCTTGCACGATAACCCAGTGACACTGCAACCCTGTAATTCCCTCTCTTGATCACCATTGACCTAGGGATGTCCTTAAACTGTGTCCTCCCTCACGTCAGTCATAATTCCACGCACGTCTAAAGGAACAGTGAAACCCCCTGGGTCTTGATCCTCTACAAAATCCTACCTGGGCAAATCCCTGCATCTTGTTTAGCTCTTTTAGGCTTAACACTCCTAACAGATGCTGCTCCTTTGGCTCTGAGGCTTAACTTTTTCCTTCTGAAGAACAATTTGCAAGAATGAGTCAACCCACATTAAGAAAGAATGTTTTAAGTAGCTCACATAAACATATGAGGATAATTACAATCAAGATAATATTGATGGAAAATCAGGAGCATCCAAGACTGTAGTTTTATATAATGGAAAATGACAGGTAACAAATTGGCAGTAAATAATTTCCAGGCAACTCAGTTAATCCTAACTATCTCCAAGAAAAGCAGGGTTAAAAACATATTTTACAAGTACAGAGTTACAGAGGGTAAAACCCAATTTTCCTTTACTAGTTTCCTTTTTAATATTATATATACTATCCAGATATTCAAGTATGTAAAGACGGAATAATGAAGTGTTGTTTTTTTTTTAATCTCCAAATAAAAATACAGGGAAAAATAAGAAAAGCCCCTAATTTGTTAAAGATACCATTTTCTTTCTGGATTTATAACGTAAATAGTGTTTTAAGTAACTTCAGCATTCCAATAAGGACTTTTAATTTTGTTCCAAAGACAGACAGGTACATAGTTTTGGCCTACAAAGTGGACCCTTAAACCTGTGTCTCTGTGTCCTGTGTTTTACAGCCAGGTCTTTAGTTATGTAATCTCTCCTCAACTTCTACTCTTCAGATATTCATCACATGGCAAGTTAAGGAAAAACATATTCATAATCATGCATCATCCCAGAGCAGTAAGCAAGCATTATGATGTTGTTAACGCTTTGTCACAATTAAACCTGGAAAACTGCAGCAAAAGGAATTTTATTCAATGTAATTCTCTAGTTCAAATGTGAGCTGAACTAGTATATATTCATGTTTAAAGTCGCTCACACTCATCCCGCAATTTTAATTTCCCGTCTGAATTCCTCTTACTGCTTGCATGCATCTCTGAAATATTTGGCAGCTGGGATAATCACCCATTATTTGTCCTTAGCTAAAAATATAATAGATTTCTCTCTGGCTCATAGGCTGACCTTATAAAGCTTTCAGTCATTTTGTTCTTTTCCATCAAAATTATTATCTCTCCTGAACCCAAAATTAATCAAAATGCAGTTGAAGCACCAGTGTGCGAGAAGAAGCTCTCACAGCCCAGCCTATGTCACAGTGTCCTGTTAGGATGCCAGGCATCCACAGGGAGCACAACTTCCAACATATATTTTCATTATTCATTCAGCCTCTAGACAGACAGTGCTTATACCAAAACGGGATTTTAAGCAAAGGGGGAGAATCCGTGGCGCTTTACCTGGATCAGGTGTAAAAGTGTTTCCTGCAGCTGCATCTTTGTCATGGAGGTGCTGTTGGCTACGGCTGGCTCTGGGGTTTGCAGGGGCAGGAGAAGGTTGGCTGAGCTGGCAGCAGGGTCTTGGCTGGCCGCTGCCAAACGCCCACTGTCACTGGCTTTTGGTGGAGCAGGTGTGGATTGAGTGAACACCATCGGGGACATCAGCAGGGTAGGAGTCACAGTGGCAGGAATGCGTTGAGGTGAGATTACCTGTCCATGGAAAAATAAAGGCATCAATAGAACCTATCCACTTAACTCTATGGGAATGGAGACGATGAAAACTGCAGAGAGGTTGGCAACGGGCACAGAGACTGCTGGAGATTGACACAGTGATGAAAAACTCCAGCTTGGGACCACCTATATGGTCCATTTCCAGATGAAAAGGCCTTCCATCCAACTGGAGATTGCAGCAGTGGATTCAAGTGTGATTAAATCTATCCGATAGGCATATGATCATAGGACAAGAGCATTTTATTACAGAAATCAGACCACTAGTAAATATCAGTACTTAGAGAATGAAGCTGTAAAGTCTTCTACACAGGGACAGTAAGTCAGTAAGTTTAATCTTTGATAATATACTTACATGCAAATATTACTACTAAAGACTCATCGTTGTACCTAATACTAGAAAGTATTTTTCAATTAAAATTTGCACATTACTTTATAAATCTATATATGCATCTATTTTATCTTCTCATTTTACTTAAGGAGAATGGAAAACCCCCAGAGATTAAGTGATTTATCTAAGTATCATAGTGAGCTGGTGGCACTGTCAGAAACAGAACTCCTAACCAACACAGAGTTGACAAAATCAAAATGACCCTCAAAGAGAATGAAAGTCTTGATGCTGCAGCAGTTCTGCAAGTTCACTCAGTATCCTAACCATGGCAACCTGCAAAGATATGTGTCTAATAATTTTTAATTTCAAATTTTGCAATGTATCTTCGAGCCATAAAACACGCGGGATTAGCAAACACTATCAGATGTAAAACACAACAGAAAGTTAATTCACTCAGTATGCAGATATTAGACCTCTCTCCAGGTAATTCTGGTAATAAATCTTAATCCTGAACAGCCATCTTCTTGATATTCACGTACCCAACCTTCTGTTCGAAGAACAAAAAATATACACTAATTGATAGGAGCTCACCAAAGCTCCTTCCTTTTGGACTGGAGCATGATTTATTGCTATTATATAAAGGTGAAGAGCTACTGAATCGTTTCATTCTGTGTCCTAGGTTACATTTCAGTTTTGAAGAAAAATTAAAATAAAGAAAATAAAACTGAGGCTGCTCCCCTAGGTATGCAAACCCACATAATTTAATATTAAAGAACATTTCTATTTTTGTAGCTTGTCTTACTCCTAGTTACGATCATTCTACCCAAGACATTCCTGAACTATGTTAGTGAGACCAAAACACAAAAAGAAATGGAAAGAAATGAGGAGGACAGTTCTCATGCTGTTTAATAGAAAATTTAAGGAAGCAGACAAGACTAGGGGTTAGGAAAGCCTCGTGGATAGCAGAGAGCATGCAATATGCACCTAATGTAAAAACCTCTCCTGCTTTTTCAATATTTACCCAAGTAGGTAAATATTGTTTCTGTTTCTCAAATAGAGAGCACTACTCCAAAACTCTCGACCTGCAGCTTTTTTCCAACCCCATGTCATGCTATCATGACAGTCATCATTAGCCCTGAGTTACAAACTTGCTGTAGGTTTGCTCCAGACAGTCAGGTGGTGCTTATGTTTGCTCACCTCTGCTTGAAAATCAACACTGAATTTAGAAGAAAACCAATGTGAGTCCAAAGTTACATCTCCCTGTGGAGTGAGATCTTTGGACCGGGCACAGATGTTCTCCTCTAAGTGAGAGGATTCTTCTCCTGCCTCTGGAAGGCTGACTGTCCCCAGACACTTATCATAATTTCTGCTCTACTCATCCATGCTGCTGAAGTAACTTCTCTTTCATTTACCTCCAGCAAAATTGGCAGGGTTTCCTTAAACAAGATGACTCTTCCTAATGTGATTTAAAGAATGGATATACAAACTGCTCTGCAAGGGCAGAAACCTCCTGTAAAGGGAAGGTTGGGAGCAGCTGGAGGAGATAAACTGTCCCACTGGCATGGCTGAATCTACCACAGACTGTCAGACCCAGATAGCACACCCCTCAAAATCAAAAGACGTTTTTCTCTGGAGTCCAAGGCAAACAAACAAAACCTGAGACAAACTGCGCTCTTGGTAACATGCAGTTTCTCCTGTCAAACACGTACACGTGTTGTGGTTCAAAAGACATGTGGAGAATTATGTCTTAGCACAGAAACGCTTTTGGTAGGACTTGCCAAGCATATGGAAACTATATGGAATGAGCAATACTGCCATCTACTGGTGACACAGCCAACATCTACACGTTAGTGCAGCACTTCGAACATTTGGGTCAGAAGAAAAGAAAATAAACATCTCTTTTTTTCAGTGCATGGCATTTGTGTCTGTACACTATACTGAAATGTATTTTTTTCTAAGAGTTCATGCTCAAAACTTCTCTCGTATAACAAACTTTTACATAAACCACATGGGTCGTTTTTTGGCTTTTGTTTTTTAATATAAAGGCAAATTTTCAATTCAGATTCAGTTCAGACCACCTTGAGTCACTGGGACAAATGATACCCACCAGAAAACAGGATGTTGATCTTGGCATTAATAGTGCAATTCCTATAACACCATACTTTTGCAGAAAGCACTGAAAATGCTCTGTAGGGACATTAACAGCCTTTGGACCAATCCTACAGCTTTGAGTCACAAGTCATAACAGCCCTTCCAAAATTCTGTTGATCAGCTTCTTTCCCACAGAACCTAACCCGAGTTGCTTGTTCACTCAGCCTCTACTAAATTATCTCCAGCTTTATCAGGTC
Source organism: Empidonax traillii (assembly GCF_003031625.1). Classification (NCBI taxonomy): domain Eukaryota; kingdom Metazoa; phylum Chordata; class Aves; order Passeriformes; family Tyrannidae; genus Empidonax; species Empidonax traillii. The sequence continues at coordinate 2,595,047 of NW_020955218.1, read as the reverse complement.
AACACTTAAATCTCTGAGTCACTAATAACAGAGTAGGAGTCTACTGTCAGCTGTGCAGCAGTGAAGTAAGAACAATGAGAAAGGTGCACAACAATTGTTGCAGTATATAGGAATCCTCCTCTGAAGCCCAAGTGCTCCCTGAGATATCAATTTGGTATTCTGTGTGGCTGCTGGCAGAGAGATGACATGGTAGCTGGCAAATTCACATAACACCATGAGCTACAGAATGCATTGGATATCCTGGAATGCGAACCTGCACCTCTGTTGTTCCTGCATGAGCAGGATCCCATGAGCACCAAGTGCTCCTCTGGAACATCGGAACATCAGCACCCAATGGGTCCTGTGAGCATCGAACAGCTTTTAGTGGCACTACTTAAAACTGAGAACATCCAGTCTAAGAATGGCTCAAGAACTTCAAACGTAGTGAATTAAAATAAAGCTGGTTACAATGCCAACATGGCTTTGTCTTTCAAGTTTAATTTAGAATATTTTAATTGATGTTTAGATACAGCATCTTAAATTAAATTTTGAAACAAGTTTAATGCACCTACTTGCATTCCTGCTGTGCATTTACAATCTCCTGCTGGAACTGCAGTCAGGACAACGGAGAGGCAATGGTGTGATGCTCACACCAAGGATACAAGATACCATGCACATACTCAGAAGATGTAACACTATGTACAAAATACACTCTTGACTGAAAAATGCTCCAGGAAATGAGAAAAATGAGCTGCAAGAGAAGTGGCCTTCTACAGAAAAGATAAATTTATGTCTGGGTTCTTGTAAGCACTTTTAAAACCATAATTCTGATTAACATAAACACTTAAGCACGCATGTATCTATAATCAGGATAACACATGCCTAACACTAAACATATCCTTAAAAGCCCACTGCAGATTAATGCTTTTTTATTGTATCTTAAGCACACGTTACTCACTGTCTGCATAAGGAATACTTCACAGAATAGGGTTGGCTCCAGACCAGACTGAATGCTTCCAAGTATTATTCTTCGGCTTTTGCTTTTTCCTTCTTTTTTTTTTTTCCCCTCCTTTTATTTTTTTTTGGTAACTGGCCTCTTCCTTTCCATGTGGGAGATCACAGTTCTTATACCATATGGAGATGCAGCAGAAGCCAATTTAAACTTGGACTTGTAATGTGTCAATTGTGGAAAAGACTATTGCTTTCATTTTCTTAGTGCTGCTGATGGATTTAGGGTGTTCCTTTAATATGATTTTTCCAACAACAGACACTGTCCAGATACCTCTCTATTCCTGTCAGACTTTTTTACAATTCGCTCTTTCTGTATGCTGAAGTGTAGTAGAAGAGGCAATACCAAAAGGCAAATAATTACAGAGAACAAACCTTTTGCAGCATTTGTTGTCAGAATCTGCTTTGATCAATTTTGCATGAGCATGTGCAGATGTATTTGTGCCAATTCAATTTCACTCCCGTGTCTACTCTGCAGGCATGGCAGCACTTAAAGCCTCTGGTCTACTGCAAGGATGGTATTATAAAAAGATTAACGTTGGTTTTAAAAGTTGTTTTTTGTTTCCAGGTTTTTTATTCAAAAGGAGGCATATTTCATGTGGCTAATTCATGGCTTCCAGGGGAACATAGGCTCACTCCTTCATTTTTAGTCTCCCTGCTTTTGCTTTTTTTGGCAATCTGCTGCATGTGAAAGAGGCCATTCCTTCCAGACTGCAGAGCTTTAGGTGTCCTAAACAACAATTAGTCATGCTTTCATTATCATTTTAGTCTATGCATTAAATCTAAAAAGCAATACTAAATGTGTAGGAAGAGCTGCATCCAATAGAGTTTTGATAGCAGCTGGGGCTGTGTCAGCCTGTGAAGCCACTCCTAGACAGCCTCAATCTCCTTGGTCTGCTCACAGCCATGAAAAAGGAGATTGAGAGCCTCAATTGCTTCCTTTTTTTTAAGGTAAACTTGCAGCAATAATCACAGTGGATGAGACTTAGTCCAGAGAAGATTTTTCTTTTCTCACAAGCTAGTGTTCTATCCAAACTCAAGCAGTAAAATTATTGTAATTGCATTATGTTCGACCTCAGTAATTGCCTTTCCATATTGCAACTAATGCTGGCGTATTTTTCTTTTTCAAATATCCACAAATAAAGTCATTACCCATAGCAGCATCTATAGGGATGTTTAATTTGAAAAAATATATCAGCATATTTCCTTTTTTCTTATTTATGCATACTGACTTATCATGTATAGCCTGGTACCTGCCTCATTTCACTTTTACCTTCAAAGCAGGAATGTCTTAGGTCCTTATGCTATCAGTACATGTACCAGTGAATCAGGTACTTTCTTACATTCAAAGCAGGCAAGTTCAATTCCCAGTGAAAATTGGTAAATTTTTGTGACTCCAAATCCTCTTTTTATTCTTTAGCTCTCCACTGGAAAGTCAGAGTTACCATCTGTAAGCAACTGATTCTAAATAATTTTAATGACTAATCCCCCAAAAACTCTTTCACACAGATTTAAAATCATGCTGCATTAATTAAGAGAACAAAAATAATGATGCCTATTTGCTGTAACAAATTCATCTTCCTCTGACCTCCCTCATGGAATTAGAAAACTTGACCTGTCACACACTTAGTGACAGATGTGGCCCTTGTATTGTTAAATGACTGTTTCAGCCTCTTCACATACAGAACAACTTTCTAGCATAGGCAGGATTCTTGGAGCATTCTGCAGTCTTTCATTCAGGTTTTGATAGAAATAGAAAAACAGAGTAAAATAGAAATAGAACAACGGAATAAGTTGCAATAGAAAAGAAGCTTCTGAACTTTACACTGAAAAGGGGAACACTTTTTCAGTTGGATAAGTAACTTCCAGACTCAAAGACAAGTCATACTCCAGTACAACACAAGTCTAGTGGAAAGTCAGTCCAAAATAAAGGAAGCTGAAAAGGGCTAAGCTGCATCCCTAAACAGGACATGTAAAGACATTCTAGTGTAGAAGATCCTTTAGAAAATGCAATTGTTAAAGATGGTAGTTGTCCAGGATGGGTCATTTTGTAATTGTACATGCTGCTCTTCTGAAGAGCAAAAAAAGTACTCATGAGAGAGATACAGTCTCTTGACATCTCCTGAATTTTTTTAAGAAACCAATCTGACTTTTAGGATCAAAATCACCAGAATTATGGGGATTTGCTTTTTTGCATGGCATTCAGGTACAAGACCTTTTTTCAAAATAATAGATAGCAAATAGAAAATAGCTAATGAATAGCTAGAAGTAACAGGTGTGGTACAAGATAACTAATTCACCAATATACAAACACTTGAGAAAGTGTCTTGTTAGAAAACAAAGGACCTTTTAAGCATCCACAGCAACTGGAATACAGAAGAATGCACATCTACACAGAGAAAGCTATAACTACTTTTGTAGAAAAAAATTATTAAACCCAAAATATTACACTCATTAACCAGCAATGACACACAACAACCTGAGACTAAATATGGGGACTGAAAAGTAAGTGACTTTTCAAAGGGCCTCTGGGAAAAACCCAACACTGCAGTATTTTTTTGTCATCATTGATGTGCAAGAGATGTGGCCCTCAGTATTTACAGTATCACATTTTGGTAAATCACAACTTACCTGATGTTGTTAAAGTACCACCTGCAAAACAAATGATGTGAAACATGTAACAGGACAGTAACAAGAATATGCTGGCCAAAAGGAAGCAAAGACTAACAATAAATCATCAAGTTTAAAAGATTGCTGGAATTTTGTTTATTTATTTATAACTTTTAAAGTTCCCCATTTACCTGAAAGAGCGCACTCTGTTTTTCTGTACCCGGTGCCTTTTCTATCCAGGAATCCAGGGGTTTCAGGGTGTTTGTACTCTGAGTAACAACAGGGAACTTAGCTGCCAACGTTGGTCTGCTGGATACGTGCAACTGTTGTTCTTGTTGCACTATCTGGAGTTTTTTCAGCAACTCTTGAGGTGAAATCACCCCGGAATTGGCTGCTTGATTGCCAGAGAGAGAAAGTGGCTGTCTGGGAAGTTTGGATTGTTCTTTACCAAGTGTCTGAGCCTCCAAAGTCTGGCCCGGTAGGGACCCGTTGAAATACACCAAAGGTGGCTGGCTCATGTTATTCACTGCTGCAGCTGGTGCTCCCACAGCAGCAGGAGTCCTGCTGAACACGGAAGCCGTCGAGTTCATAGGTCCTGTCGCACTGGGGTCCATTTTTGTCACTGACCCTGACTGACTCTGCAACTTCTGCAGCAAGCTCTGAGTGCCAGCAGTGTCCTGAACCACGCGAGATGTCGCAATGCCGTGAGAAGTCACAGGTTGGAAGAGTCCTGTTAAAGTCTCACCCACGGGGTGGATATTGCCGTTTTCACAGAGCCGGTTCTCAGGGAACTCGGCGAGGGGGTGAAGGTCTGTCCCACGCACCATCAGCTTCTGGATGGCAGGGCAGAGCTGCTTCTCCGCAGAGGGTGACTGCCTGCTGGGCTCCTCGTAGGACAGCGAACGTACCACGCCCTGCCTAACAGGAAGGTTCTCTTGGTGCTGCTTGTTAAGTGGTTCTGAGACATCTTGCTTTCCAAATAATGCTGTCAAAGACAAGTGCTGTGGTTCGGGGTCCGCATTCTGTGAGGGGACAAAGGAAAAGGGTAAACGTAGTTCCCTCACGCGTAAGTTGCATTAAGTGGTGACAATATTTAGCCAGCAGTATTCAAGGAAAAGCTGAGAAAACTGCTATGCTCTTTTTTTCCCCAAGAGGATTTTTAATAGTTTTGTCACATAGGAAGGGCAAGAAGACTGTTGCCAAGCTGCTAATGTGGGAGAAAAATCACTGAATCTGAGATATAGCAGTGGCTTTGCTTTAAATATCATGAGAGAGCATCTTCTCTTTCAGCCATCAGTGCAATATTAGTAAGAGACAGAAATCTGCCCGTGTATGAAGTAGGGCTGCATCTTGTGCATCTGCTGGCCACAGCTGAATTCAGTTTTTAGGATTCTGAAACGTGATTTGGCTTGAAGATACATTAAGAGAGACTTTTCTTTATTTAGATTAAATTATTTCACCTAAAGAAAAAAAATAATCGCAAAAGCTGCGGTCCAGCAAGTGACTAGGTAAGCTTGTGATCAAAGCATCTAAAATTTGAAAGACTAGTATTTCTTGGTTGCATCAGGACAGTATGTCTGTAATTCACATGCTTCCACATCGTGTGGTGGGGGTTCTGGAGCTTTTACAACACATATAAGTTGTGCATTAAAATCATTCCATACAGTGGTTCCATCTCAGATTCCTGCACTGACCTTCCCACCCAAATAAATATTCCTACAGGGCCACTTGATTACAGCAGCACTAGTCAGAAAACACCCAGCACATTTACCTTGCTCTGCTGAGAGAGTCGCTGCTGCTGATTTTCACTGGGCTTCACTGGAATCGGTTTGATTAGGTTGGGGTTGTTATAGATTGCAGAGGAACTGGTTATTTGTTTTGGCTCCGAGCAAGTCTTACACTGCAACAGAAAAGAAGTATCTTTTAGCAGGTGTGACAATAACTTTTCCCCATAGTTCACAACTGTAGCAAAATACAGACACAAACAGGTATTCAATAACCAAAAATACTAATTGCAGCACTGATTATGAAGTATAATGCTACTGGAAGAACTACAACAACTGCAACCTAATTTTCTAAAACCAAGAGGCATATGAAAAATGAACCCTTGATTCCAAGATTTCCCCAGTATGAGACTTCCCCCCTAATTTAAATCTCAGTACTTTTTTTGATCTTCTGCTTTTCCCGCACTTAACAGAACATAAAATGATTTTTAAAAGCACTTTAGAAACCAGGCAACAGACATGCTTTTCCTGCATCAATAGGCAGCTAGAAGTAGTTTAGATACATAAAGGATAAATGTGCCCATAAAAAACATTTAAAATGCTTTTTTCAAAAAGCAGAATTCTAGCTCAAACTTTTTTACATAAATCTTCAGTTTGTGGGAACTTGGAGGATATTTTCACTGGCACAGAAAATTAAAGATTTAATCAACTTGTAGAATCAGGATGTTTTCTTTTCATATATGGCAATATCAATAACAAGATTTATAAAAAGATGGGCAGAGACAAGTAACTGAAAGTGATCAGGGACATGGAGTGACTGTCATATGAAGAGAAAAGGGCATGATTTAATTCAGAAAAAACCCATAGAAAATGTAGCATGAAAGAGATAGAAAAGGAAAAGGTGAAGAAGATGCTCCTATTTACATTGTAAAATATAAGAATATAGTCAATGAAACTAAAAAAACATTGTGTATACAAGGAATGCTACTGTCAGTAGAAAAGAAAACAGTATATTGGAAGTCATTGTCACTTGGTACAATTGAAACCAAAAAACTGGAAAGATTTTGAAAAGAATTATCTAACAAAAAGTTAATTCTATCCAACAATAATATTCATAGTTAATTATCTGAATTTGATGGGCTCTAAATTTTACACTGCAGGACAAATGGTTGGGTGAGGAATGATCAATTGTGGTTTCTCATTCTTTCCTCCAAAAAGCGCAGTCTTGTGTGTTACTGGGAACGGAATTCTGGCCTGGGCAGACTGTGTGGACTCACAGTAGAGTCACTGCTGTGTGACTATGAAAATGGCCAGTGTCCTTTCCAGAACTTTCTGAGACAAACTCCTTAGCTCCTTAGTCTAGGTAAGAAAATAACCCCCACTCTCAAATATACAAAACGGATCACTTAATTGATTTCTGACACCTACTGCAGCAATAAACAAAGACATGCTGGTGCCAGGGCTGCTCAGTAAAGCAGAATCTAAGTTCTCCTAAGGGGCTCTAAGAGGTCCTGAATGCTTTCTCTGCAACATTTGTCTTCAGGAATCCCAGGGCCCTGAGGCTGGTGAGAAAGTTTGGAGTGACAAAGCCTCACTTGGTGGAGGAGGATCAGGATAGGCAGCAGGAAGCCTCTATTTGATCTATACTAAAACAAGTGAAGATGATTTTGTTTTTCAGATTAGACAGATCCTATGTGATTTTACATAGACCAAAACTGCACCCCAGCAAGATTAAATAGCTTTTTTCTTCCAAACTGTTCTCTTTCTAATGGTGCTGCTTTTTCTTCAACATACCTCCTTCTTAGTGCTATTTTTCAGCATAACCCATATAAGCTTTTTCTTTAACACGGTGGATAACATACTCTTGAATATTTCACAACGAATTCTGCAGAACTTAAATAATATCCTTATTTCCTCGGGGTATTTTAATAGGCTGAATTCTTCAGAAACCATAACTACCTTGGATTCCACTCTCATACTCTGCATGATCACAGAACTAAGCATATAAAAATGGGTCGAGAAGCAGCAGAGTTTAACAGAGTTATCACTACATGAGCATTTTTCAGACCAAATTCCTCAGCAAAATGAACATCAGTATACTGCCTGTAGGGAATGACACTGACCTGACTTGGTATCATTGCTGTGATTTAATAACATGAATACTAGGCTGGTATCAAACACAGAGTAGTATATTGAAGAGAAAAAAAAAGCCTGTGATGATTTCAAAAGGATCTGTGACTATTGGAGCTCAGAATATAAGGCCATTTTGGCCGATGGGGAGCACGGCCTTGCTGATGAGTAAATTAGGAGCACCAGCACAACATTTTAAGCAACTGTCAGGTAGATAGATAAAGAAGATACCAGATGTCATCATCAACAAACAGGAAAAAAAGCAGCATGAAAGAAATGTCACCATGCTCTTTAGTGATAGAACCAGAAGAGCACTCATCAGCTACAACGTTTGCCTTTGTCTTGTTCAGAACTATGCTCCTACAAAAGATGCATAAGAAATCAAAAGATTCTAAGATCAAGTCAAAGAAAGGCTCGGCAACATTGGAACAAAACACATGGTGAATGTGAATCAAACTGAGTAAGAACATCACTGAGGATGTTTTGGTGAGTTTTGTATAGGCAGAGACATTTGAGGAAAACAACTGCTCAATGCTGTGAGATTTCAGTCTACCTGGGAGATGTGAAGCTCAAGCTGAACAGGACACTGCCAAAGGAAACAGACGATGGATAACCCCAGAACCTCAGTGCTGCAGTTCTCCTGAAGAAAATACCACATCATATCCCCATCTTATGCTCTGTAGTGAAAACTCACATTTGAGACACGAGCTACAAAGAACTGTCAAGAACAAGGAGGAGATGCTAGAAGGTCTGATACAAGGAAAGAACATCAGCCACAGCTTGATGGAACTTAGAAGAGCTTTGTAGATTGATGTCTGTGCTGAAAGAAATGAGGTGGGCTTTGAAGTCAGAGCTTGAAGCCATGTAAAGGCCATGGAAAGTGAGGATTTCTACCTACCTGATGTAGTGCAGCCACAAAATGACATGAACAAAACAGTCACATGAAGGTGTACAAGGTGCTAAGCAGAAGAGAGTAACTAAAGAGGATAAGAACTGTCTCACAAAAAAACAGTAGCATCAAGGTTTTCCAGTCAAAGCCCTGCTTAAGCGAGACATATGGAACTGCTTTAGACTGTCTAAGCACAGTAATGTCAACTTTGCATCATCCAGGCTGCCTATGGCAGTGCTCTCAGGAAAGCTAGACCTTCTGGATCCTACCATCAAGTCTCTCACACAGTCAACAAACCAAAAGCTAAGACACCTGAAAACTTTGAAACTATATTCCTGTTTGGTCAGGGCAGGACCACTGGAACATTTTGCTTAAAAACAGTGAAGGTGCAGGCAAAGAACAGAAACACAAGTCCAGAGGTCATGCTTACACACTGCCAGAAATTATGTTCTCATCAAACAGTTGTGTGTCCTTAGCACTGAAGAAAGAAGGTTCAGTTATATCAGACACATCAAGCAGACAAAAGACATCCACCTAATCTGACCTTTACTGGATCAAAGGCAGTGTGGCAAGTGGGTAGATGTTGGAGAAGATCTGTGCAGCACAGAGCTAACACCTGAGCTTGTCCTGCACTACAAGGCACAATGGTTAAGGAGACACACATTTCCTCGTGCTTCATTCTGTACCCTCAGAGCTCTTCAACTGTTTACCTCCCAAGCTATCGTTATGAGGCCAGCCAACAGCACTTTTTCTTAGCAGAGATCAAGAGAAGGCAAGTGCATAAGAAACACATTTTCCAAAAAATAATTCAGTGGTTTAGCATCTTAAAGCTCCATTAAAGAAGTTGCATGGAACCTCTAAACGTGTAACTTAATTTGGGAACAAGATACACCCTTCAAAATCAGTTACACCACTAAAAATTGAGCAAATCTCATTAAAAGTTTTGAAAATTGGTGGTTTTATTCTACAGCTTCCAATACTTTAAAACACCCTCTTCGCCGAAACAACACAGAATTCAAAAAGGAGCACAACGTATTTCCTAACTGGTTTTATCACATCAGTATTTTAATTCATAATACATACACTGGCAAGAAAGCAGATGTCATAAAGCAGCCAAAAAGCACAACTGCTCCAAAACATACTGACATTAAATACAAAAATGGTTGTCATTGCTTTTATCTATCACACTCTTTTGAAATTTATATTGCTAAATATACAAGAAACCCCACATATCCTGCTCTTAAGAGGTAAGACAGTCCTAGTACTCATGCTTTCCAGATGAAAAGGAAGTTATCATGTTATTTTTTATTTCCTTGGCAATCCCTTGAAAGCAGACAAATTAAATGATGAAGTAAGAAGCAAGTTTTCAAAAGATCTTATCTGCAAAGGGAAAAGTCCTAAAAGCTATTATTTAAACAACAAAATTTCCTCTTCTTTGTCTTGATTTTCTGTGTGCTAATGTAGAAAAGGAAGGTAACTTCTTTTAGATTTATTACCTCTTTTTCATAGAATCTGAAGACAGCTTAATATTTTTCCAGTTTTCCATTTACAGTACTTTAAGATTATTTAATAGAAACCTCTTTAACGTTTGGTAACATCTCAGATCACACTCTCTAATGCCAAGACTAGATACTGACTTAGTATTAAAACACTGAAAATATACCCGGTTTTGGAAGTGTTTGTCTGCCATAATACTTAAAACAGAAAATACAAAGGCCCCAAGCTTCAAAAGAAACTATACCACAACAAAAAGGGCTACATTTCACCATAACTCAAACAGTTAGCTATTATCTTTCTAAGGCTGTTATTAGTAGCTACATTTCAGAAAAAAAATAAACATAAGGAATTTAAAGAGAGAAAAAGAGAGAGATATATATTTCTAGACTTAGAACACTTATGAGCTTTATTACTGCATGACAGCACATAAGCAGTACAGGAAACAGCAGCAGGAACCTGCAGGCTCTGTAACAATTTGCAGCTTATATATGAATAGTTAAAATTATTAGATTTTTATTCCCCAAAGTAAAACATTTTTGATTGCTCAATAATAGAGAACATTATTAGTCCATTAGTTACTTCTTTATTTAGAAGCCTCAGAAGACCAAAGAAGCACATGGGCTGAAACCATACTACATTTCAACCTTTTCATTTCCTTCCATTAGAGCTTGAAAGTAGCTAACAACCACAATTAAAAGCAGTAACTTCACTGTCAAAGGCCTCCTCTGAGCGAAGTCATTTGTACAAACCACAGAAACTATTACCAGGTGAACACTTCACCCAGAAAAAGGGCACAAGGTGCTACTCAATAAGCACAGGAGCTATGAGGATAAAAATGAAAGGCATTTTATGCTTGTTCTTACCCTCTACCATTCAACAAATAATCAATCATATACATGTTCTCCTTCCAGGAGTTTTTATTGATGGCATTTATTTCTTTTTGAACCTCTAGAAAATTCTGTCAGAACTTTTCTACCAGCCACTCCACAGAGCGAGAGAGCCCGCTGTCCAAAAGCAGTTTCACTTCTGAGCAAAACTATTCAAAACCAAAACAAAACAAAATCAAACCTTTCACGTTTCATAACATAAAGCAGGAGCATGCTGGCATCACAGTATTGCCAAAAAGAAACATCCTCTTTTTACAAACAGCGAGTCTCACCTTGGTATACTCATCTTTGGCCTTGGTAAGCATCCGTAAGATATCCACTTCTTTGTTATTAGCAGAGTTCATGAGCATTGGGGACACTCCTGTTCCCGTGCCCTGCTGTGCTTTGAATTGTTCCTGCTGAGTTAGGCTGAAAGTTGGAGGGGAGAGGAGAATACACAAGACAAAAACCCAGATAAAATACAAAAAGTTTAACCACAACTACTGTACAATGCTTAATCGAAACTCAAATGTTTGTTTCCCCCCCATCTACATAAAAGCATGTATTAAAAAGACCTCTATTAAAAGATCTATATAAACCTATAATTTGACATGAGATTAATTTGCCCCAATCTTGAATACACTAGACCATAGAATAAAATTTCCGTAACTGAGTCATAATTTCTACATCCAGAAGGAGTAGGGAATTTATAGTGTTATTCAGTTCTGCTGGTGGTGGGGGATGGCAAACACACACAAATCAGGCATTAACTACTAGCAAATGACCAATTTCCTGCCCCAGCTGTTTTATTATTATTGTAGAATGCTGAGAATTAAAACACAAAGCCAATTGGCTGAGCAACAGGGTATTTTCTATCTATATGAAATACTGCTATTATAAACCACTACACGTGGTTTACATTTGCATGAATCCTCTGAAAACTCGGTTTTACTGTAGTAAATTACCAGTTTGAGAGCACCTAATCACCACCAACTGAAACTTGAGCTAGTTAACTAAAATGAGCTGTCAAAAACCTGGGTTTCCTAGGGTTCATTGCTTATTTCTGTAAATTCATCCCCATCAATTATTTCTTGGGTCACAACTGACTCATTTTAGAGCTGTAGGATATACAGCAAAACCAACAAACCCCACTAAACAAACCCTTACCACTGTGACAGTCTGTGTTTCACAATGTTTTGCCACTGCAAAATGAAAAGCAGCAGGTAGTACTTTAAAAAAGGATATGTAGAGGAAACATGACCACCTTCCCATCCAGTATTTTATCACAAATCCTATCTGGAACATAGTGGTAGAAGAGTTAGAGCACTTTGCTATGAATTGAGATGTGTGAGGATGAGCCTTGTGTGGGCTTGTACTGCGGGGCAAATTAATGGGCTTTTGGGCACTCAGCAACTTTGGCAATGAAACTTGATGTCACTCCCTCAGCAAGCCTCTGGCTACAGAAGCTGTTAAGGCTGAGACAGATGACCTGAAAAGGAGAGTTCCACAGGTCTTTGCATCGTGCTTTGTTAGCACCTAATGCTGCCAGCTTGACTGTACCCACTTCCCATGGCTTTTCCTGGGATGATAAAGACATGGCTCTACATCATCCCTCCTCCTGCCCCTTGCATGATTTGTGATGCAGTGATACGTCCAGGCCTGTATACCATGGACAACTGGAATATCCCATCACTGCCTGTTCCTACCTGGCCCCTTTACTATATCCTCCACACTATAGCTCTGAAAAATTTAGATTGCATATGTTGATAAAATCTGTGAGACTTCAGCTCCTCCCTCCTCCAAGCAAACATGTAATCCTGCAGAACTTAGCCGTAAGAAAAGGGTCATTGCAAACAAACCCATAATGAAGCCACACTGAGGGTAGAGTAGAAGAATGAGCCCTGTCCATCCTGGACACATGAAGAAAGAAGTGGGAGTGGAAAAAACTATCCATGACATTCTTATATTAAAATCCAGCTGAGAATACAGTTCTGTGTGATCTCCAACTTGACTGCAAATTTAAAGCTTGTGTGATATGTATAAAATAATAACATCTTTATGTACATGAAAGTAAGAAATTCAAAGATAATTCAAGTCTTGCTTTATATTCCAAAAACAAACTGAATTTTGTACATATCACTAAGAAATAAAGAAGCAGGAATTCAGTCAGGATGTACAAACAGGACAAAACCCATAGAATTTGCATTAATATAATATGCCTTCATGATAGCCTGCACTTACCTTGATTGAAGAAAAAAGGTAACAGTAACATTGAAAAACAAAATCTCCCCAAACTGAAAAATATATTAAAACCCCAAAGAATACAATTCTTCAAAACAGATCTCTGAGTCATCAGGAGATAAATCATATCAACTGTTACATCAGATGTAGCTGGAAAGCCGCACTACAAATTAGGAAAAACTATTGCAATACAGTGACATTTCTGATTATACAAAATGCAGGCTTGACAATTGCAACAAAAATTATAAATACAGGTTTAAAGCAGAAAGCTATGATCATCCTAGGAATATAATGTGCATGTATGTACAGGAATACATACATAAAAAAGCACATAAAAAAGTCTTGTTTACCCATCACTTACTTTTTCATGAGCTCTGCAATTCTTTGGCATTCTTCCTTATCATAAAACCAAATCCCATATATGGACACTGTAAATGCACATCAAACACAAACTATGAGAATCTCCTCAGACAGCAATTCTACCTGGTAGATATTTTAAAGTGACCTGTAAAGGAATTTTAAAATTTATTTCTGTCTTATGTTTTCCCCATCTATAAACACAAAAAGACACCTGAGATCCTACAAAAAAAAATAAAAAAAGATCAAAGGCACATCTCTAAGCATGCAAATTACAAGCTCTTAAATATTCAGTAGAGGCAAGGGTATTTGATCCTTTTCTTCAGAACGCTAAACCAGTGTTTTGTTTTTTTTTTAAATCCTTTTCTCTGTCATTTTTTTCAGTTGCCATATCACATCCATGAGACTCCAGTGACTGGCATACTGCAGGGAATGTTGCATGCATGCATACATAAGTAGGAAAATCTGTTTAACTTTCAACAGTGTTCAGGTCTATCTTATATAGCATCAAAGTGGTTGAAGTAGTAGGAACACACCTCTGCCTCCCTGTAGATTTCCTAATGCTGCCCATTATTTTCACCACAAAAGAAGTAATTATCTGTAGCCAACCCCAAGATTCGAATTCTATGCATAAGTTTAGATCTTCTGCAGCAACAACAGATTTGAATTTACTGGCAGTTCAAGATTTTCAAACACACACACCGCTAATAAAACCATTATGATGATAATGGGACTGTAGTTAGTGCAGGTTCCATAACATCCTGAGCGGGGGGCTTGTTTCCACTTACAGCCATGTGATAGAGCTCTGGTAAGATAGCCTGGGAATAAATATACAACAGTGTCTCAAAACAATCTGTCCACATTCGTCAGGGTAACTGTCCTAGTTTTGACCTCAGGCATCTGCTGTGAGAGGAGGAAGGCAGAAGCACAAAGGCTTAACACAGATCTTCCCATCCCTATCACCACAACCTTGTGCACCACCCATGTTCATGGTACCAAAACAGGTAGGTGCTGTGTTTCTTCCCCCTCTTACCCTACTGCAGGCAAGAGTTTTCCCTTAACCTCACTAAGAAATGGCAGTTCTTAACATGTCTTCAAACATAGTAGGGGCAAGATGTGATTTGAAAATGAGTTTCGTTTGAAGAGGATTGAGCACCTGCTTAAAAACAATTGCAACTGACCCTGATGATGTAATATTTCCTTAGATCAGCAGAATCCAAAAGCAATTACTCCTTCAATTCCACAGAGCCAAACCCATGGCACATGAAGTGTATGTTGGCTTTGTTAGTGTTTGGAAAGAAAACGAATGCACAGCTGCTTGTAAGACCCAAGTGTAACACTTTTCTCCATTCCCCCTCAGATTTTCAGCTGTGTATTGTCTTTTATAGAACTAAAACCGGTTCCAACTGTTTGATGCAGCACATTGCTGAAAAGTCTAAACTATCCCTCAAACCAACAGACACCCTGCAGACAGACAAAAATTGACTTTGAAAAGATGTACTATCCTTTATATGATCACTGAAAAGTGTGATGATTTCTGTTATTCAAGTAACATAATACGTGCCAGTGGTTCTAAAAATGTGTAACATAAGAGCTGAACTGAAGAAATAATCTCAGTTTTTTTAACATAAATATTAAAATATGCATGAAAATATACATTAATATTCTAGCACATTCCAGTAGGCATCCAATAATAAATTGTGAATCTGCAAAAGAGTGTGTGAACTCACCAGGTTCCAAAACACCAACCGCTTATGCAAAACTACACATTCTTCTGATGAAACACATTTGAAAACTTGTTGTCCAAATCACAAGCATCCCTATATTCTTCAAGGCAACAACACAGCAGGCAGACTGAGAGACCCAGACAAATCAAATTTGTTTTAATCAAGATTCCTCTTTGTTATAAAAAAATCTCCTGTGCCGAAGAGTAATGATGAAATTTTGGCCATCTGCTCCATCTTCCCAAATTCTTTTATGTCTGCCACAGCTGGTGGCACCATCAATATGAAACACAGGTTGAGCAGCTTCACCTTTTGGCCAACTGATCAAACATGTCATGGACTATTTATGAATATCTAATAAATCTGAATGCTGACAGTCTCTTGGAAATGCTGCAGTGCTTCTGGCCATTAAAAGCTGAAAGACTGGAATGAACAGCCTAGTTTACTAGTTTACCTCAACTCAGTGACAAAACAAAAGTAAACTGTCTGATAACCAGTATAACAGATCATTTCAGATTTTACAGAACTATAACTATTATTTTGAAATAGAATTCCAACAAACACAAACCCATTTCGGATCACAGAATAAGGACACCGAGTCTGTCCCACCAAACCAAACCACCACCCTTAACTCCAGCTTTAAGTAAGGATACTGCAGAATCAGAGACCTTCAGCCTAGACGTGAGCTGAGCTTCACACCCATTCACAGTTACTTTCTCACCTCAGTTAAATCGTACTTTCAACTCAGATTAGGAAGCACAGCTGAAAGCAAGCTAAGACCAAAGCCCAACAACCTCTGAGCTTACAGCTCACACAGGCGGGAGTCAAATCCTTCAGAAGTGGACAGTTCTGCTCCTCCTCCTTCCACACTTCTCCCATCTGCCCAGAACAGATGAACACCTCAGAAATACCCTGGGAAATAATTACTCAGCTGCTCCATTTGTGGCAGCACAACATACTCAAGCTCTTTCGTGTGTGCAAGAATGAGGTACCGGTGAGAAGGCAGTAACTTGTGGGAATCTGGGATACCTGGAATAAGCCTGGTGTAAAATTCCCACTACAGTACTATACTCTGCTATAGTCTGCATTTAAGGGAGAAAAAAGGTGTAAACAATTGTAGTAAAAATGTGCATTAATGGCCTCCATCTTGATTAATGATGAACACAAAATGGCAAAAAGAGTTCTCATGTGTGTGACAACACAGAAAACCCCACGACCAGAAAAAGAACCCAAGATGATTATAAACTGCAACTGTCAACCTGGTACACTTGTACACACACAAGAACAATTTCACTGCAAGCTTTCTACCATCCTGAAAACACTGCATGTCTTATCAGGATTAAATCTAAACAGACTACTTTTATCAGCCTTCCCTCTCTATCAGGCTGTTTGACAAAACTGAATTCCTGATCTAAGTCTCATCTGTAGAGTGGTAATTGCACTAAAATGTTCCCATTAAAAATAAATCACGAAACAGCAGAGGGAAAAGTAAATTTTTCTACTGCTACAAAGAGGAGGAAATGTTAAGTCACTTTTAGGCCCAGCTTCAACTAGAAAGTTACCCAAGAAGAGATTACTGTAAAAAACAGGACAAAAAAAAATCAAAGTCAATTGATGACATTAGAGGACAAAGAAAGCACCAAAATTATGATGTTCTAAACAAGATTACACAAAACTAGAAGGATATAATTCAGCTATCAAATCAAGAAGATCCAATTAATATTGAATGGGAAGCAAAATAAATGACTGAAATAATCTCATTGAAATTATTAAATATTAAGGGATATCAGTCTTTAGAATTTTTAGAATTTGAAAAAAGTTAGACCACTCACAAGTCAAAACTGAAGAATTTTAACAAAATCTGTGATGCTCCTTTAATAGCTCAGTGGTTGAATTTCAGGAAGTACACTATTTAAGTTTTAAATCACGACTTCAGAGCCAATTCTACAGCTTCCGCCTTACAATTTTCAGTTTTTGGCTACGGATTTCTTCTGTCCTCACAAACACTAGAGCACTTGATGCTATTTATAAGCAGAAGCTGACAGCTGCTATCTACCAGAATTATAGATAACAATTTCTAACCTCTTAATATTTGAAACATTTATTTAGTTATTATGGTAATGCAGAATTTCCTATCAACTTCAATCATTAAGTATTAAGTATTCCATTAAAAAGGATGGCATTCCCTAGGAGATTATTTGTTTTACTCTTTATTTTTCCAGCTATTAGTTTTTTGTCTTCTGTTGGCTAGATATTTCCATTACCAAAGATTTTCCTTTCGGCGTACCTGGAACACAGGATTTTTAAGCTATTGCTGCACAAACAGCATAAAGTATTTAAAATTGGTAAAAATTAATACAGAAATAACTACTGACTAGAGACTCCCCTATACCTTGTTGGTATTGAAAATAAATAATTAAAATTATTTTTAAACTTTCCTATCTTATATCATGCTTCTTAAGGTACTTTTATTGCCTATGCACGGTCTAGACTCTTGCACCTGAATCTGTAAATCCTCACCTGGCTATATTAAAAATGAGTTTCTGTACACACATCTTACATGGTAGCCAGACACCATCATGTTGGTTGTCTTTTCTCTTTGCTGTCCACCATTCCTGCAATATTTGACTCTTCAGCAAACTATCAATGCTTGCTTATCTTCTCCTAGTACTTTTTAAAATACAGCAGCCCCCAACTTGCAGTACCTACTGAAAAAGGAACCCAAGTGATTTTTATCCAAAACAACAATTTTTATCTACAAGTTCTTCACTTAAAACATGAACTAAAGCATGCCATGTTAATATTGTGCTCCTCTACTCCCATGTAAGTGTGTTCCTTTTGTCCATGGTGTTTACAGTCACAACACAAGTAGATGTTCCATCTCCTTTGCTCAGGCTCAAGGGGTGCAGGAGACTTGCCTGTTGAAGCTCTACCTCCTGCTCTGCAGCACAGTGCAAGAGAGGACTGCAAAAAAGGAAAGAAAATACAAAAAACCTGCAGCTGAGGCACCTGCACACTGTCCTGGAAAGCTGAGTTCCATCTCTGACGCTGCCTCAGAGATGTTGTGCAATGACACACAAGCTGTGAAATGTCGTCTTAAGTGGCTGCACTGACCGTGCGTGCCTCATTTCCCAGCGTTTGATTTGAGATCCTACACCTCTGGGTAAGAATGGAGTGCATGACCTGCAAAAACACCAGCCACTTACGAGCACAGTCAAATCGAAGGCTGTAAGAAGTGATTTTGATTGTATGAATAATAAATATACTGGGAAAATTTGGCTTGAATAATGGAAGTTGGGCACCCCTTATTTAATTGGTCTCTGTAATTTTAACTCTTCTGCCCTCGGGTCCCAATTTGTAAAATGGGGAGAAAAATATTTCTAATCTGAGTAAGGTAAAACAATTCAGTTTGTTCACAAGTTATCAGCTGTTATAGTGACTATTTTTGCAGAAAACAACAAGAAAAAAGCAATTAATTATTCTGTCCCTAGCGCAGAACTTCAGTGGCATGTAACAAAGCAGGAGACCCACATATCAATTATGAGAAAAAAGCCAGAACACTGAGTAGCCACTCTTCATGTGAACACCATTCCGACTGTTTGATAACTGAAACAAAGTCCTTATTGCAAAAGAAAATGATCACGTGACATAAAACTCCATAAACAGAGAGATTGCACAAGCAACCTTCATTTTGGTATTCCCTAGTTTAAGAGTCAATGTTCTTCTAGCTCTTAAGAGCCTTTAAGTTCTTTCAAACACAACATTTTGTTTAGGTATTTAAAACCAAAACACTAGAAAAAAAAAAAGTTTTATCCTATTATACCACATTGTTAGTAATGTGGCTCATCAACAGGACTAGAATTTTTAGATCTCTTGCTTTTCTACATCGTGCAAAGCTGCACAATGCAACATGTATACTAAAAATGTATTTGCTTCTAAATAATGGAAATACAGCTCTAGATATATCCTGTTATTTCAGGAAGTTTTTAAAGGGGAACCAAAATTCTTATGACTTCTCGGGCACAAAAATGTCAATAAACTGAAGCAAGGGAAGAGTTTTTCAAGTAACAAAAATGTGTACTTTGATATGAGCTTAACTTAAATGCCTAAAAAGCTCTGAAAAGACCCAATCTGTTAAAACATCAGACACTTGTTCTTTCATTTAAAGGTTGATAAAGCTCCTAATCCACTTACTTGGGGAACTGCTAATAAAGAGACGGAAAAGGATCACTTGGGATTTCCATTATTTCAAAAGTTTAAAATATTAAATACAAATGAGCAAGGGAAAAAAAAACCACACCAAAACAACCAAATTAGTTAAAGGAAAAAGAATCCTACTGAGATACATGTTAATGCAAAGCAATGATCAGACATGGAGAGCGAAAATATGCAACAACAAAACGCCCAAGAAAATGAGAAAGCCCCTCAAAACCCCTTCCCCCAAAAGCAAATGGTTTGAGAGCGGGCAATGACTGATAACACTACAGAAGTCAAGAATAAGTTTCTCACCACCATCTGTTTAATTGTGCCTGGAACTATGCCTTAAAAATCAACATAAGAAACAATTTTTGTCAATAGAATGGACCCTGAAATGTCTTGCCATCTTCTACAAGTCACAAAAGTTGGGTGACTAATTTGCAGACTTCCAGAGAGAGCCAGCAAATATTTGTGATTTCACGAGGCAAAAAAAGGGACAACATAGAGATGGTGAACTGTTTACTAAATAATGTCTGTGGCTCTACTGTGACAGCTTGACTTCAGGCAGATTTTTAATCAAAATTTATCAGGAAGTCTTTATGGTTAAAAAAATCAACTCTATAGCAGAGAAACAAAATTACCTCACTGGAACGCCCCCTAAAATAGCCTCAAAGCTAAAGTTCTGTTAGTACTGTAGGAAAATTTGAAGTCCATTGATCCACATATTTCCATAAAGCTCAGCAGATGTAAGAGTCCATCAGCAGGTTCTTTACTTTTTTTGGAAAAGAGACCAAATGCAAACTGCATTTGCAGGATTTCCTGTAAAAATGCATTCTGTTGATGCTACGAGAAATTTTTAGTCATGACACAGGAATAGCATCTGTGTTATGATCCATCTGGCCTAGTATATTTATTTTTTCCCCCACACCACTGGTTTTCCAGTCACACCTCCTGCCACTGCATCATCAGTTCCAAATAATTTTTAAATCACGATGGTGTGTGACACTGAAATTAAGGCAGGAAGTCTGTAGATGCCAGGCTATCAACTTCTTAAACAACAAGTTCTTCTTGATAAATCTTTTATTGTTCTTATTTATAAGCTGCTCTTAAGCAACAAGTGGTTCTCATTATTATTTCACAATAGACTTCCGAAATGTCCCCATCAAACCGGAGCTGCAGCTCCTCTGTCTTTTGTAATGGAAGAGACTAAAGAGTCCCACTCAAGGAATGTAAAAGCTAAGTGAAGAGGCATTAAGATAAACAAATGGTGGGTGAAAGTCCTGTTCTAGTTTTGATATAGAAAAATGAGACATAGACATTGACTTCAGAAAGGCAAGTGAGTAAGTCTGCAGCAAAGCTAAAAGCTGCATCCAAATATCCCGAGATGACAAAAGCAATCTTCCCTGTGAAATAAAAACCCATCAGAAAAAGGCTTAGTGGAAAGAAATCCACAGCCCCTCAACATCTGAAACTATTACCTTTACTAGCTCCATTTTCTCTGCTAACTTTCTAAAGCAAACAACAAAACATCTTCAATACACTGAAATGATGCCGGGACCTGATCTACAGGAATCACTCAACAAAAAATGCCTTGCACAAATCTAGGCTAAATATAGGTCCATATTTTGTACCAGCAGAAAAGCTTACACTAACATCAGACTATCACAAGTAGAAGCCCTTAAACTAGAAATCACACTCCTTTCTTGATTCTGTGCTTCTTACATCGTACCTAGAAGTGAAAAGCAATGAGAACCTTCCCGGAGACAAAAAAAGATTGCTTTCATTTGGAAGAATGGGAAGGAGAGCTGCCTTCAGCATCTCTGTTTCCAGCCTCCTTATTTCCATCCTGCCTTCCACTGTGTTAAGAAAAGCAGCAGCTTCCATATGTTTCTTGTGGAGTATCTGGGCTTCCAGACCCATGGGGATAAAGCCTCGTCTACTGTGTGTGCCACACACCGTTGGTAGAGGACTCCTCAGGATCTGAACTTCACAGTTTTCATTTATAATTCAGTCCAGTCTAAGGATACGTTCCCAATTATTTTTAAAGTGCATCTCTGAGGTACCTGCCAAAGGTCAAAGTACATCTCTAATTCCAGAGCTATAGTTGAGTTCAAGGTCAAGTTATTTTCCAAGCTCTGACAATGCCATTTTTCCAGTATAATAGAAGAGAGGGGAAAAAAGAAGACTATTTTAACCTCAAATAGGTGTTCAATAGCATGTAATTTTTTCCTGAAACCTGAGTTTTTACTGTAATCAGTCTGATGAGCTGTCACTCCAAATGTTTTAACTCCTACAAAATAATGAGCAACTTCTAAAAGAGCTTCATGAGGAAAATAAGCAACTTTAACTATAGAAGATGTTTCTAATTTTGACTGTTGTGATCTCATCTCTTATTTCTTCACTGCATACCTTCAGATCCCAAGTAATGGAAATACACTTGCAGATCTGGACTAAGTTCTTAGCCTGTAACAATAGAAGTCTAAGTTACTTGTAGATACTTGTTTTTATAACAAGAAACACCTAAGAAACACCTTAAGATTAAGGGAATTTTAAAAACTCCACTTCTGTATTTTTCTATTTGTATACTCTGTACACATCATTTTGGAGGCAGACAATTTGTTCATTTTTTCCTACACCATCTCTATTCTGAAATGGTTACAAAAAGAATAAAAAAAATCCACACAGAAATAGGCAAAAGTAAAGTCAACTACTCCTCCTGAGATTGTAAACATTTACTTCATATTTACAGCGTATATTACATATCTCCTTTTTTTGCTTTGCCACAGCCTCTTAACATGTTATATTCAACACATTAAAGAGTTCTTCTCTACTACTCTGTAGCCATCCCTTCTCTTGCAGGCAGCTGTTACACTGCCTTCAGCAACATCTGCTTGTCTGTAGAGCTGCAGTTGGAAATTTTTAAGCACGTACAATTTTGAGTGATAACACAATTTCACAGGCCCAGAAAGACTTTTCCTCGTTCTCACATAATGACAGGCAAACAGTCACAGGTTTGCTCCAGTTGTGGGTAGGTTCACATTGTGTTCAGAAGATAAATTTCAGCAGATGACTGCACCTCTGAACCCCTTATCATTCATATGTGGCCACTGCATTTTTACATGCTTGAAAGTTGAATGATCATTAAAGTATGAATAGAAATGTTTCATCTCTATTTTTCTTATGAAATTGCAATTTAGTAATTTCTTTCACAAAGATACAAATACCACCTCCTTGAACTACCTTGTTGCTTTCTTCTTTTGATTACTGTAGTTATTTTTTAATGTATCTGTATATCTTTTAAAATTGTATTTTAACTACTGAAGTTAGTGTTCAGATTACTTAGAATTTTACTGACTTTTCTGCATTCTTGCACACAAGACATTCTATGTGGGCATATGTACAAAGGGAGAAAGAGACTGGACCCCTGAGATCAAGTTTGCCACCGAGAAAAGGAAATGTTTACTGTTGAAATTGCATTATTTTAGACCTTTAAGCCAAAAGAAAACACCCCCCCGCACACACATTTATCAAATTAATTTTACATTAGCAGCTAGACATTTCACAATAGCAGCACTGGGAGGTACCCTGCAACTTTGAATCCATGAATATACACTACACATATAGTTGAATTTAGACAAAAAATTGCAATTTTGCACTGGATTATTTTTACTACAGCAATTGTATTATTTTCACACAGAAAGTAAAAATGCATGTTTCATTTTGCTTCAGAAGTCAGCAGTATTTTATTAGCTCATGTATAATCCTTTAGGAATAAAATATATCTTCTGCTTCCTCAGTCTTTCCCCTCCTTCAGCCTTTAACTCTCAGTGCAAATTTGAACATCTGCTTAGTTTTCTGATAGAGAGTGTTAGAGAAATATTCGTGTAAGAGAAACCAGAATAAAAAAAAGAGATAACAATAAAAAGAAAGCAGTAAAGCCCTGCAGGAAGGCATATGATACCTTACATAAAAATCCAATGTTATTTCTCTCCTTTTTCTAATTATTATGAAATTTCATGAACTTCTTAATTGAGAGATGCTACACATTCCCATGTAGAGAATGTAACTTTGCATGTTATTAAGGAAATAATACTAAAATTTTACAGAAATGCCGTTTGTTTGGCAGAGACAAAAGAATTGGTGGAGCTCATCAAACCGAAAGTCCATATCCTGTTTAAGACAAGGACCAACACCAGATGATTCACAGGAAGAATCTTCCTTGTCCTTTTATTGTTGACTTCTGACCTAAAGCACATGTCTTACATCTCTTGCTTTTTTTTTTTTTCTCCTGGCTACAGAATCTCTGGTTGGTTTTATTCATATAAATAATATCTCTGCTACATAAAAGGATTACTGAAACAGGCCCCAAAAGACCTTGGTGTGCATACATACGTCCAAAATAATGAATCTAGCAGGTAAAACCCAGTGAGGTATTTAATGATTGATTTTAAGCAACATTTTATGACATGAAAACTTTATATTTTATTAAAGCAAGCTCAGTGCAGCAAAACCAACAACTGGGCTGCAGCCACAACCATGAAAGCAGAGCAGACAGCAGGCATCAAGCCCAACGCTGTTACTAGTTTGTAAGGCAGTTAAGTCAAAAAAGCAACACTGCATTTGCAGCCTGAGTGGAATTCCACTGGAGCACTTGCACCGTGTTTCTGTATATAACACATTCCTTGTCCTTTAAAGGGTATGCTATCTTACACTTGGGAAGGCTTTCTTTCCTTTTTCCTCCTGTAATTGAAAAGTATTGTTTACTGCCGATTTAAGGCTTGTTTTGACGAAGGGAGCGCTGATGAGGCACTCAAGAGCTCGTATTAAATCAGTGTTAGACAGAAGTGAGCAGCTTGTATATGCGCTGTGGGATACACTCGCTCACATATTTATCTCCCATGTTTTGAGAGAAGGTTACAAATATTTTTATATATATACACACACATTTAAAAGAGCGCGAGGGAGCAAGTTCGCATTCCAAGAGAAGTTTTCTGGCTATGTCAGGAGTGGAGTCCACCCTCTGCTAGACAAACCTATTTTTTTCAAGCACAAGAGGATATTATCAGAGAAGCTCGTGCTGATATACAGAAACCAGAGATCGTCATGGCTCGGTGAGGTGATGAGCTGACGGGTGGATGGCGCCCATTATCTCCACTTCTCAATCCAAGTTTTCCTGAAAAACGACAGGGGGAGGAGAAGGCTCCAACCAAGCATAAGGCACAGAGGAGAAGGAAAGGATTAGGAGTGAAGAGCACGAAAAGGAAGGATAAGGCAAGAGATACTGTGGAGGTTTCAAAGAGCTGGAAAATAGTTTCTAGATAAAAAGATCCAGTTGTGAGTAAATTAAAGCAGCATTCAAGTCTTAACTTCTGTACAAGGCTGTTATATAAAATAATTCTGAAGCAAGAAAAAGCTGACCAAAAGGAATGTACCACTTCTATCTATAGAAAATACACTTAAGTTCAGCTTTTTCAGCACTCCTTGGAATTTTAAAATGTTTCAAGCTTTGGTTCGGCAAGCGTATCACCCGCTACCCAGCCACCAGCCCGGGGAGCCTGACACGAAGTACAAGGGGAAGCTGGTGCATGAAACTCAGCTCAACTGCTTCTACATCAAACCTGGAGGTAAGACAGCATTATCCAGTTGTGTGCACAGGAATTGTACCATTCTCTACCTGCTGCAACCTGCTTTCCTATTTGAACAGAGCAATCTGTATAATGTAGGGGGTTACACTAATAACTTAGAGTAATATTTGGTGATAAGGTACTGTCAAGTCCTGAATGTACGTTCATGCTACCACAGGATTTAGGTAATTCTGGTAATTCTCGAACCTGGGGAGTTAAGTAGGTGAATGGCTTCTCTCAGTCATATATTGCATTTTGAGCATCTAACGAACATTGCTTTCCAACTCCCACTGTGACGTGATGAAAAAAAAAAGGAATGCAAGTAAAAGGAAAAAGAAAGAAAAAGGGTTTTGGTTTTTTTCTTAGGCAAAGAGGCTAAGAAGTTTAAAAGACACAAAAGCTGGAAATACTAAATATGTGTGTGCGCATGTGAAGGGATTAAGCTGAAAGGGCGGGTTACGCAAGAGATTTCTGAAAAGCAACTTGCTCTGTAATATTCTCATCTGCAAAAGAAATATGGAGGCATTCGGGTACACGTTTCCCCTGATCTTGAAACACCCACCATTTCATGCTATACAAGGAGGTGTGTGTGAAGTCGAGGGTATACAGGTAGTCACATGAAAATAACCCCTCTGAAAAAAAATTAATCTGTTCCAACTTGAACCCTTGAGCTTTGCTGCATCATATGCCCTATCTTATCTTGAAAAGATGTCCGGAATTCCCAGCACTGGCAGTGCACTCTCAACAGTGAACCTCCAGACAAGCCAATATCTTGCTTATATGCTGACATCCATAAATGGGAAACAAAGGCTGTGTCCAGCAGATACCCGCAGTATTACTCTCCTTCCATTCTATACAGGAACTCATCCACAATAGCAGGTGCTTGACATTTGCTTTTAATTCTATTCCATGTAACTCTTCCTACCAATTTGTACGCCCAGGCAGATACATAGTTCCACCCTACACAAAATAATTACCAGCCATCAAAAAAACCCCTACATAGCTTTGTTATCTTAGCTCCTTAGCCTGGTTCTTCTCACTTGGCATATAGTTATTCTGACTTTCAAACTGGACTCCAGCGTCACATAGGACTGAATTTTAGGATTTACTTTAGGATTCCTGCACTTCCTCTCCTTACACTGAGTTTTGACCACCTTCAAGGCACAACAGAAACACATCATTAGAGCAAAAAGATGGCTGCAGTCATCACAGTTACAGTTGCAGAAAGGCACTTCCCGAAATCAAACCATCCTAAATTGCTTGCTTAGCTCAGCCAAAGGCTTTCCCAACAGGTAAAAAATCCTCAGGGCAGGAAGGGTGAGGAAAAAACAAATAAAACATTCTTTTAAGAAGGTCTGAATAGAAATATCTGTGCTGATTTGAGTGGAGCGACGAGAGACATGGTGTTACAAATCCAAACTTACGTCTTTACTTCAAAAACTGGTATCTACAAATCCCCCTGAGAAACATAAATTTCATTTAGTTTGAAGGAAAACACTAAATTTAGAAAATTTAGCAGCACTGGAAAAACTACATTTAGAAATATTTGCTAGTACAAACAATTTTTCTTTAAAAACAACAAATGAAAAGGGATATTGCAGTTCCCCCTCTTTTTTTTTTTTTCCATTGGAACCCTAAAAACCTAAATCACAGAACATTTACTGTCCACAATAAGCAAAAAAAAAAAAAAAAAAAAACCCAAAAAAACCAACACTCTAAAGTAGAATTAACCAATACCTGCTAATCCTAGAATCACAGTAATAATTTAGTTTGGTTGGAACCTCTGCAGGTCATTTATTCCAGGGCTGGCTTCAGTAAGAGAGAAACTTAGGAAAAGAAAAAATTACGATCAGCTACAAGTTTCCACTGAAAATTATATCCTATGGCACTTCTTCAGTCAATTTATTTTTAATTAATTTGCATTTATGCAAACTTCTTTAAAATAAATTTTCCTGTCCCTCTCACTACATTAAAAATCCACTTCTTCCACAGATTTGAGCTGAGTTTGGTTACAAAACCAGGTGTCTCAGTTTTTGTACTCTAGAACAGGCAAGCCAAATAACCATTAGATATCAAAATCACAATTCCTGATCTTAAAACTCACTTGCCTTGAGCCAGAACTGCTGCACATCCATCCATACCTGACTGCAAAATAGTATTAAGTTACACCATCAAGTCGCAATAATACTTTTATATCTCAGCAGGCAGGCATTCAAGATTTTCAAGGATCCTTGAAAATTAAAATGAGGCAGAAAGCACAAGGATCTAATATATAAATATACATATTTTATGGTTTTAGTTATAAAAATGTAAATTGGTATGTATACCACTTCCAAGGGGCAGTTTTTTATTTTTCTTGACATTCTGAAGCAATTTTTACCATTTTCTAAGCACATTAAAATCACCAGTTAGTTGAAATACAGACCACAAAGGGAAGAACTATATGGGAAACAGAGTAATGCCTTTAAAATTAGTAATGCCTTTAAATATGCTTTTGTAAACTAGCCTATGAACACATAATTTCTGAGTGTAGGTAGAAGGAAGTCAATTAACTGAGTAAAAGAGAGCATCCCACATGAAAAAACATAAATCATCACTATGCACTTGATAAATAGAGGCAGTAAGAAACCTGCTTGCTTCCCTCAAGAAAATTTGCACTTGACAAACTATACAGCAGTTAAGTTGCACACAAACTGTAAAACAGGTTTCAGGTGAAAAAAAAAAGGCAAATAACATGACAAAGCTCATGCTGCAACTTTCACTTTCTGGGTTTAGAATTAACTCTTACTAAAACATTATTTTCGGTATGTATATTTTCTTTAGGAACTTAAAAAAGGGAAGTAATACCTATGCTTGTTGGGTATTTGTTAGCATTCCAACACTCTCAGCAAAAGTGAGGTTTCACTTTAAGGTCAGGATCGCTCAGGGAAGATAATCATGACCTCTGCTGTTGTTCTGTCTTGCTGGATACATGATGAATTTTTATAATGCTGATCAAAGGAGAGAAATTGGAATGGAGAGAAGGAGGAGAGGTTTGTTTATATCTCTGAGACGAAAATGTCTCCATGGACAGAACCTCAGGTAAACCACAAGCATTTATATTCTGAACAAATGGCAGCAGTCAGTGCAGGCAGACTTCTTAAAAAAACCTTTACCCAAATCTGTTTAGCAAAAAAATAGGTTGAGAAGAATATACCCCTAAAGAGGACCAGGCCTTTCTGCCAAAATTACCTTGGATTTCTACAGTTTTAGCTTGCACTTTTGTTCCAAATTGACAGACATTTTTCATAGAGTTTTAAACTACAGAAATATTTCCAACAAAATATGCAGGTTGTAGCAGGCCAGAATAATGATTCTGCAATCAAACCTAACCTCAAAAAAAATTGGTTTTTCAGCTGTGACAAAAACAATGCATTTTGCTTAATGATGCAGCAACGGAAAGCCATGTCATATTTCTGAATTAGCAGACCACTGAATTTAGAGAAAAATAATACAAATCGAATGAAGTTAAAAACACTTAAAGGTATTTGTTTCAAAATTCTGAAAAACAAATGAGCATTTGGGGAATAATCAACTGAGTACATGTTGCAATTTACTGCTTTCATCAGGTTGGGTTTTTTATTATTGGACCAGATACTGTATGTTGGCAGGCAGGAGGCTGATAAATAAGGCTCTCCATTCTAAACTGAACCAAAAACCAAACAAACTCCATTACATCATAAAAACAAAGCCTGGAATATCTATTTTGCCAGTCTCAATGGAAACAATTGAGCATATAGTAGTAGTTCACTGGTCAATATGCAGAAGGCTGAATCTAAATATATACACAGATAACTTTCACCAGATGCTGGTGAAACCAGATGCTGGTTTCATTCTCGGTTTAAAACACATTTCAGAAGAAACAAGAGATCTGAAACACCATGTTACAGAATTTATAACGTAATGTAGATTAGAAACATATTTCAGGGTAAATAAGACACTGTAATACCCAAAAGATTGTTTTTCATGATGTATTAATTTTTACATATCAATCATATTCTCTTAATGTTGTCTCCTACTTTCCCTTCAGAAGTAAACTTCTAACAGCCTTCAAACTAAGAAATGCTACTTGCAGGGTCACTGGGTTGTCAAAAATGTCTACAGAGGCAGGACACTTGTTATCCATTTAGTATTTTTTACCAGGATGTATTTACTTAGAAGAGTGAACTAAAATGAGCCCAAATCAGTCTCAAAAGAAGATGAGTTGTTCTATTTAAGAGGGCTCTTGGATGCTGCAATTTAGAATTTAAGAATGAAATATAATCATTTGAGAAGAATATACACCATTATCTTTTCCTAAACATTTTACAATCACTTGCCCCCAGGCATGTATTTGGAAAAATTTTCATACAAAATAATTATGACTTACATGGGAAAGAAAAAAAAACCCAAAAAACCCAGAACCAAACAAAAAAACTCACAAAACTTCTTTGGACAGCTGGCAAACTTCCCTCTCCCTTCCATTCCATCTATTAGACATCTTTGCATTCTAGAAATCTGGGCAAATAAGACAAAACTTTCAGGGTCCTGACAGACATATGGTGGCAGGTTAAACTGGACAACTGAAACAAGTATGAGCTTATGTATAACTCACCTGTGCCCAGGCAGGTTTGACAAAAACAGGCATGTCTGGTCTGCTTTTGTACCACTTACTGAATCTCTGCTAAGACTCAAATTTAGTAGACACATCTGACTAGAAAGGCTTCATTCTGCTTCAAGCCCAGGAGACGAGCTGATCTAAGGCCTTGCTACAAATGGCCTTGGAAATGAAAAGTAACTGCTATGCCAATAGGTACAGAAACTTGTTAGAAAGTATTTGTCAGCCTGCCACACAATTTCTTTCTCCCTGCTCCTCATAGCAGAAAAGCACCCAATTAACCTGTATCAGATCATTGTCACAATTAGGACACTATTTTAAGGTAGGATCTTGTGTTCTTCTCTGGCAGCTGAAATGCTCAAGGTGAAGCTAAGTCAGATATACAGCTTACTATTGACCAAATTCTCTGTGCCCTGTAAGCATGAAAAACAGTATTCAGCGATGAAAAGACAAATCAGTCAATTGAGGAAATAATTCACTGACCCAGCACAAAGGCATAAACACCTGGTACAGTACACAGTGAGGAATAGCTCTAATTATGATACAGCTGATCACTGCTAAAGAGAGAAAATTAAGTTAATTTACTCCATAATTTACCACTATGTATTTCTTCTGAACTATCTCATATTATTTGGCACCAAGGCTTAAGCAACAGGCTCTAAACATTGGTTTTCACAATAAACATCACCAAAATCCAATGAAAAAAGTAGTAATTACGTAGTTAAGATTATTCAAATATAGAACCCAGGAAATTTTGTTAAAACCCTTAGAATCGTCAGATGATCTAAATAGAAACAGAACTTCTGTCTTGCTCTCATAAAGAAAGCATCTAAAATTGCAGTTAACTACATAAATTTAAAGCTCACACTGAAAATTCCCTATTTGATACATAAACCTTCTGTTCCTTGGTGGACAAAGATTCCTGCTGACATTAAAAACTGTAATTTGATCTTCTCTCCTGGCTTTGAAATTAATAACACCAGCTCCAGCCTAACAGATTTCCCAAACTAAACTTTTCTGTAAAATAGTGGATCAGTGCAAACATTAACTGGCATGGATCCCAAATCCAGCCTGAAAAGTCCTGGGATTAGACCGTGTCTCCAACATGGTGTTTAGACAGTATTTCAACTTAAGATGACCAGGATCACATGGAACAACAGAAGAAATATGAAAAAAACTATAAAGTAAGATGAAATATTCCTTTTCTTACTTTAAGTATTCCTAAAACTTATATTTACTGTGTATAACTTTGGAAAAAAAAAAAAAATCTTTCTGTTCCAATCATATATCAGGTGCAAAGCCAGCTTGACAAAATGACAGCTATTACAAATGTTGGCTCACTTGTCCAGTACACAAGTACCACCTTTTGCTGCCAAGAGGTTTTATTTTAGGCTGTGTGGTACAACCAGCCATAGATATTCAGCTGCACTGAAATGAAGTTGGTTTCAACAAATACTCGGAATACTGGGAGAAACAAAACACTGGGCAGGACTTCTTTGTATCTCCAAATGCTTGCTTTAGTATTTTCCTGATATTTATGTTATGACAAAAGTCCTGCTATATAGGAAAGCCACGGTACCAATTGGAAAAACAAGGGAAACTGTTAGCTTTGTTAGATCTAAAAGAAGACATGTATGAGAAATAGCATAAGAAGTCACCAAGTCAAACAAAAGGTTAGAAAAAGATAACTTGTTTCCAGATACTGTTAAGTATTTCTGCTAAACTGTCCACTGTCTTGCCAAGTAAACAGCTATTACTGAGTACTCCTTGTTAGTATCTGGAAGCAGGAGATAAAAATAATATTAAAACATCAGGGCTTAAAACCCACAGGTTTTAGGGGTTGGGGCTCTCCTAATTTCTTTTTTCATGATAGCACTCCAGGGACTGATGCAGTACAGACAGCCATGAAGTCAAAAAACTGTCACATCTCACAGCTCAGAGATTCTAAACTCAAAGAAAGGTAGTTTTACTTTCATGTTCCACTGGCAAATTGTCAGTGGAGGTTCTGGGGGTCCACCCCAGCCAGCAGCTCATCCCTATGCAGCTGCCTGCCCCCTCCCCTCAGTGGGGTGGGGGAGACAATCAGAAGGGTAAAAGTAAGAAAACAGGTTAGTACTTAAAATATTTGAGATCCTGCAAATCCAAAAGACTGACATCTCTCAGGAAAAACAGCTTATACTCTCCAAACCCCACAATTTTCTTCCTAATAAAAAAATTACAAATCACAGTTTACAGGTAGTAATCAGACTGTTGGAGTTATGAAAACTTCCAATTATTCTTTATACCAAGTGTCTCAACAAAAATGAAAATTAATAGACCAGGTTTCAAAGTGTAGGTACTAGTACATACACACATAAACTCCTAATGGAATTTCAAAATGAGATTAAAGAAGATTACACTTACATAAGAAAGACCCTTCAAAACCAGATGGGATAAATAGGTCTCATGGTACTTAAAATCCTAATGTCCTAGGTTAGCCTAGATATGTTTGCATTTCTTTTCGGTTTCTTTGTGAATTCCTCTATTTTGTTAAGCTAGAAAATACTCTCAAATATAGCAGTTTCATTTAGGCTGTTTAAAATGTTATTTCTCTGTTGTTTCTACCATATAGTGCATGTGAACAACAGGATTCCCTCCTGATATACTTTCCAACTCTAAATTAGTTTATGAAGTGAAAAGGTCTAGCAGACGATCAAATTGGGCTGCTTTTGCCTTTACTTCATCCAGAGAGAACACTTGTGCATCACAGTTCACAATAAAACATTTTTGCAATCTGCTTTTATACATCAAGGACAAAGCACAGAGGACACTACAGCTCCACTTCCAAGCACAGACACGAACTGTCTATTTACAACTGCTCATTCTCGTGTAATCGCACATTGTAACACTCTGCGTGCATATCTGCATGCACAAGTAAGCTTTCTCACGTCTTCCACTTCTTTCTGAGTTTGACTGACACTTGCTAATTCTAGTATAAAGATAATCATGCGAGATAAACATGGAGCCCTAAGTAATAACTTTGTCTTTCATCGAGGTTTAAATTAGACTCAACATGGTGTTGTCAAGAGTTACGCCTAATAGTTGAGAGGCAAACTGCCTTCCAACTCGCTCCAAGGACAGCACTTTGGAGCTGGAGCAGAAAACAGGGTTTGAATTGGCTGCATTTGCCAAGAGAGCCAAGACTACAAATATCACTCCAAAACTTCCCAACGCTGGTTAGGGGTACATTCAGAAAACACACTCTCTGCCTCTCTCAGCCCATCACATACAAACCACAATAAACATTTACTCTTTGCCAGTCAAATGAAGAGATTACTATTAAGCATATGCTAATATTTTCTTTAGCAGAGTGGCATTTTAGGAAGCATTGAGCAATTCTTCTCTTTCAGCACACCAAAAAAGCAAAATACATTCCTTCACCTGTTAACCAGCTAATTTCAGCCCTTGAGAGCTGCAGTCTAAGCACTTGGACTGCCTTAACCAAAAACAGACTCTGAAGAGAAGCTGACTCCAGTATTTAACCCCACACATACTTACATCTGGCATTTCTGTACAGTAGAAAGGGGTCCTGGAGCTGGAAATCGAGGTCTTTAGTAATAGGTTCTGTTCGATTTTCCATGCTCAGTCTGTTCATAATTGTGAAACCATGCCTTGGAGAAGCTGATCTGAAAGTTAACAAGCAGAAATCCCATCAAGACGAGGAAAAAAAAAAATCACTAGAATTTCCTTGCTGTGTAGTTCTTCCAATTTATTAATCTTTTATGATTATTTCTAAGAGGTATGACAAAAACCTGATTTTGTTGCCAAGGAAATAGCAATTGGCTCTGGCAGTATTTTGTGTAATCCTTTTAATTATGGTAAAAGCCTACATTATGTATGAGAAATAAACAGATTCTGACCAACACTTTATCCAACACCACCATCTACCCTATAGTTTCTTTCTGGAATAGAAAGCAGCAATTAAAATAAGTCAGTCTCGGGCCAGTGCAAGCATACTTCTCAATCCTCAGGATAACAATTGCAGACAGTAACAGTCATCCCAAAGAGGATTTTCCATACCATCTAAAGCATAAGAACAAAATTGAGGGTGCTGGGAAACAGAAACAGGTTGCCCAGAGAGGTTGTGGATCCCCCATTGCTGAAAGTGTTCAAGGCCAGGCTGGACAGGGCTGTGGGAAGGTGTCCCTGCCCAAGGTAGCAGGGGTTAGACCAGATCATCTTGAAAGGTTCCTTCCAACCTAAACCATTCCATGATTCTAAATCATTATGCACATTCATGGGGGTTACACTTCAAGTCATTTAGATAAATGTGAGCTGTTAAATCCATCATGATCCTGACAGGAGATACTACTTCCAAACTAAGTATGACAATAAAGGAAAGATTATGGATAAACATTTGGGAAAAGTGCCATCTCTGATAGTTGTTGGTGTGTGGATTTCTCTATGAAACCCAAAGCACAGGAAACTGCATTATTAGCATCAATCGAAAATTAAACAAAAGTGGAATCCTTGACAAGAATCCTTAATTTGCAGCAGTCAGGGCTTCACTTCAAACAAACAAACAGTTCACTTCCAGTGGTGTTAACCCAGCTGGAAGTCTGACTTTTTGACTGTTCATCAGAATTCACCAAAATGGGATGGGTAGTAAATAAGTCATCTCAAGTGAAACGGTCTCGTCACTTTACATTGTGACTAAAGAGAAACAACCAAGGCAACACCAGTGGTCTCCAGCCTATGATCTACTGGCAATGTCTTTTCCACAGAACTTTATAACTCTGTTCAAAGCAACAGAAAATCAAAGTTAGAACTGATCATGTATGATGTTACCCACGGTTCACAGCCTGTTCCATTCTGTTGCCTGTAGGGAAGCCAGGCATCAACCTCTGCTCTAAATGGAAATTTCCTCAGGCAACAAAAAGAACAGAGAAAGATCACAGATGTGAGGAGTGCCGGGTTACATGTTGTCAGTTCTTGAGCTTTAAAAATCAACCTACCAGGAAATACTGCTGCTGTTTTGCAGCACACAACTAGCCACATCCACCTACTGCTTGCACAACAAAGAGCTGGTTCTTTCCTCTCGAGGTGGTAATTAGAACAGCATCTTATCTCCACTCACCTGAAAGCAGCTTAGAAAAATTACCATTGCCCATTTCCACTGCTGATACAAAAGATCTCTACAGATTGAAACCAGCATTCCCACTTCACGAAAAGCTCACAGACTCCTGGGCCTCTCTGTCACTTCACACACACATCTCTCGCCTTCTCAAAACAATCTCTTGCTTTCTCAGCTCTCCTACCAGTTCCTCTTCGACATAAAAGTTGAAGAAGAAACTTTCTGCTTTGGTGTTAAACCCCAGTTGCTACTGCAAGATCTGCTGACTGTGTTATTTTC
Organism: Empidonax traillii; assembly: GCF_003031625.1. NCBI lineage: Eukaryota > Metazoa > Chordata > Aves > Passeriformes > Tyrannidae > Empidonax > Empidonax traillii. The sequence continues at coordinate 2,560,173 of NW_020955218.1, read as the reverse complement.
CAACAACAGTCACAGGGAAATGCTGGGGCACTAACATGGAGACTCCAACGTAGGGCAGGCTTCATAACAGAACAAAGGTGCTCGAAAAAGTGATGTAAAAATGATGCTCTGAAAAGCCACAATCAGAGGTGCTGCTTAAAGAAATGCCAGCCAAAATGTTGGATGAAATATGAACAATCAGACACAAGTAGTATGAAGGTACTCTAAGTAGGGAAAACAATACTTCCTAAGTTATACCATTCCCTTACTTTAAAGAATACCATTATTTATTTCACTATTAGTTTTTTGTTCAGACACTTTTTAAACTGCTACATCCTAATTAAACCAACACAAAAGATTTCTGCAGTTTACCCATACTGATATTTAAATCACATTTGGAAGTCTTAGCAAAAGACAAGGTGATGCCTCCTTCCCAGTGTTTTCTTCCCCGCATTTGCTTCAACCAGTTACGGTTTCTTTTCACCCTTGAACAAGGGGGAAGCATTTACTTCATTAATTTAATAATTTACTTCATTTACACTCCATCCCAGCTAGCTTTTCCATATCCACAGGTTATAGGAACATCCTGCAGACGTTAAAAGGTAGTGTCCTCACCTTGTGTAAACAAACAGCGTTCCCTCCACATCAGTCTTCTCCTGAAGAAAAGGAAAGTTAAGGAAGTTGAAATCAGGGCAGTGTTTTGCTCACTGTCAGCGAACCCCCCTTTATCTCTGCTTACCAGGACCATCAGTTTCACTTCTCTCATCCAAGCCATGAATAAATAAACCCAACTTCATCAGCTGGTGGTGAAAGGCTGGAGCCAGCACAGGTCACCACACAGCTGACCCAAGTTTTATGATAAGATATGGAAAGGCTAAATGCACGACACCACAAGGCTAAACTGGATTAACTCTCCACTACACCCAAGGGCAGTGCACAGCACAGAGTCAGCAAGAGGATTTTCCCAAGGGCCCCTGCCCTCAGGGGCAACATTTGGGACAGGTACAGGGGAAATAACGCAAAAGGGAGATTGTGCACTGGCCCTAAGCCCCACCATTGCAGCAAAGCAAGAACCACCTGGAAAGAGCTTGAATGTTAGATTACTAAAAGTTTCCCTGAGTTAATTAAGGTTTTAAATCTTACAACAGTCTTTTTAGCATTGTTAACTCCTACACTCGCTCTTTCGTACTTGTTTGGTTTCCATTATAGGTGTTTGAAGGGCAGAGGAGCACTTGAGGCCCATGTTCCGGGTTTAAACCCCAGTGTCCCATGGCTGTGGATTAAACTCTGCCAGGCTTGGTGCTGTGACCACTGCCCTGGGGAGCCTGTTCCAGTGCCCTAACACCCTCTGGGTGTCTTTTTTTCATCCAACCTAAACCTCCCCTGACACAACTTCAGGCCATTCTCTTGAGTCCCATCACTGGTCACCACAGAGAAGAGATCAGTGCTTGCCCCTCCTCTTCTCCTCACAAGGAAGTTGCAGACCACAGTGAGGTCTCCCCTCAGTCTCCTCCAGGCTGAACACGCCAAGTTCCCACAGCCACTCCTCACATGGCTTCCTCTTGAGGCTCCTGACCATCTTCATTGTTCTCCTTTGGGTATTGGTTAAACCCCAGTCTCCCACAGCCCTGGGTTAAACTATGGTCTTCCACGAACCCTGCATTAAATCCCACTCTTCCATGAACCTGGTTAACACCCAACCTCCCGTGGCCACAGGTTAAACCCCAGCCCTGGGTTCAACCCCAGCCTCCACAGCCCCATGTTAATCCACAGTCCTCCATGGCGCTGGTTGAACACCCAGTCTCCCGTGTCCCTGGGTTAAAGCCCAACCTCCCGTGTCCCTGGGTTAAAGCCCAACCTCCCGTGTCCCTGAGTTAAACCCCAACCTCCACTGCCCTGCCCCATGGGACACAGCTCCTACACCGCTGCAGCCTCCCAAAGCCCGCTCCCCGAGTAGTATGGTGCTAACTCCCAGCCGTGTGAGGAACACCCCGCCCTCACTCCCACCCTCACACCTCTCCATGGCGGGGCGGGGCTCTGGGGGCGGGGGCGTGTCCCGGCCGATCCCCGCCCCGGTGCCCGGTGCGGCGGGGCTGTGTGCCTCCCTGGGCGCACGTACCCACTGGCTGGCGCGGTGTCCGAAGGTGTAGAGCGCCACCTGGCTGGCCACGTCCACGATGCCGCTGATGTAGGGGTCGTGCTGCCGCAGCGCCGCCAGGCTGATGTCCAGCCCCCGGCCCAGCGCCGCCGCCATCTTGCGCCCCGCGCCCAGGCGCGAGCAATCCACCGCCGAGCCGCGGCACCGCCGCCGCCACCACCACTAGCGGGGTGGCGGCCCCGTCGCGGAGTGCAAGGCACTGCAATCGAGCGCCGAGCGCCGCCGGCTCGGGATTGCCGCCGGTGTGTGTGTGGGGGAGGCACGGGCTGTGCCAGCGGGAAGGCAGCGGATCACGGGATCACGGGATCACAGTCACGGCATAGTCAGGGGTGCGAGAGGCCTTGGAGATCGCCCAAGTCCCACCCGCCTGCCCAGGCGGGGTCACCAAGAGCAGGTGGCGCGGGGGCGCGCCCGCCTGGGTTTGGAGTGGCTCCAGACCCCGCGCCCTCCCCGGGTACTCTGTGCCAGGGCTCTGCCGCCCGCCGCGAAAGGGAGCTCTTCCCCACGCTGAGCTCGAAATGTTCTGATTTAATTTGCGGCCCTTGCTCCTCGTCCTTCCGCTGGGCACCACAGAAAAGGGCCTGGCACCGTCCCCTGGGCGCCCGCCTGGGAGAGATTTGTGTGCGTTTATGAGGTCCCCTCTCAGCCTTCCCTTCTCGGGACTAAACAGGCCCAGCTCCCGCGGCCCCTTCTCAGAAGAGAAAGGAGTCCCACGAGCCTGCCCAGCTGGAGCAGGAGCAGGGACCACCACAGCGGGCGGGCTCAGGAGGGCAGGGAGCGGCACGCCCGGATGGAGCTGGAGCCATGCGGGCTCAGCCGGGCACATGCACTGGAGTGTGGCTGTCTCCGTGTGTCTGTCTGTGCTGCTGCATCCAGGTCAGGGTTCCTCAGCACAGGAGAGACAGGGAGCTGCTGGAGAGGGTCCAGCAGAGGCCACGAAGATGATGAGGGGTCTGGAGCATCTCTCTAATGAGAAGGGACTGCTCATGAGAGCTGGGCATGTTTAGTGCAGAGAAAGGATGACAGAGGGGATCTCATCAATGTGTATAAAGGTCTCAGACGTGGGTGCCAAGAGGATGGTGCCAGACCCTTTTCAGTGGTGCCCGGTGACAGGACGGGGCGTAATGGACATAAACACAAGAAGTTTCACCTGAGCAGGAGGAAGAACTTTACACTGAGGTTGCCAGAGCCCTGGCACAGGCTGCCTCGGGAGGGCGTGGAGTCTCCCTGTCTGGGACCATTCCAAATCCATATGGATGCGTTCCTCTGTCACCTTCTTTCAGTGACTCTGCCTTGGCGGTGGGTTGGACTGGATGACTTCCAGAGGTCCCTTCAACCCTAACAATTCTGTGATTCTTTATGGACACTCTGTGTGCCTGCGGACAGAGAGAGAGAGAGAGAGAGAGAGAGAGAGAGAGAGAGAGAGGTGTGGGACTGAGCAAAGCCAGCAGGTGTGTCTGTAACCACAGGAATCTGTCAGGATCTGTGTGCTTCCCATGGGCTCAATGCACCAGCATAAGGCAGGCTCAACACTCGGGACAGGGAGAGAAGTTGGTTCGGATCGCTGAGCACACACAGTCTGTGTTTGCTGGCACACACTCACAGGCTCCTGCATCGAACTGAAGGGAACAGGATTGTAAACTAAACCATATACAGCCCTCCTGTAGATACATATATATATATATATGTATGTATATACACTCATACATGTGACAAGCAGCTGAAACCTAAACAAGCATACTATGATATGGAGAGATACAAACCACAAGCAACAGATGGACAAGACCAAGCATTCAGTTGCCACATTTTCCTGTCAGACACACATATTTATTATTAATCTATTGATACCAACAGTTTACAGCAAATACTCAAGCTTTATGAGGCGTGCAAATAAACTCAGCACATACTTATATTGAAAAGATTTGCTTAACCATCCAGCCTGAATCCCCAGTGAGAGCATATTATTTTTACTTCATCACCTCAGACTGACGTAGCAGTTTTGGAAGGAGTCGCCGCCTTCTTTATACAGAAGCAGTAGGGCGATACATTTACTCCCAAGGAATGGGATACCCTGGAATAACTCAAGGCAAAGGTAATGGATGCTGTCTTAATAGTTTACAATATTCCTGACACGACATTTTTAGAAGGGGAGTGTCTGGACAGAGGGAATCAGGACTGCCATTTTGTTTTCTTGCTTCCTTTTCACTCTAGGCCAGGTGGAGCCTGTGGGGCAGAGGGAGCAGTAACATCTGTTCTGAGAGCAAATGGGCAAGCCCAGGTGAAAAAGCTTCCATAGTGTAAAGTGGGGATAGGAGAATATTGAGAGAGAGCAAGCTGGGAATTCATAGTATTAAATGTAGGGGCAGTGAGTCTCTTGAGGGGAGCCAGAAATGGGCATGTAGTCAGAAAGGACAGAAATAAAGACTAGGTTTGGGGACTTAGAAGAAAATGTTTAGGTTTTATTTTATCACAGGCAGCCACTGAGAATAAGGACCTGCAACTTGCTCTGCAAGCATATAGTGAAAGAGGAAATGTCTGAACACACTCTTAGTTATAATCCATCTCATTCTTGATTTTTCCTTTTCTAAGACCATCTTGTTTCAGTTGGGGCTGTGATGAAACACCACTTTAGAGTTTAGAATTTTGTGTTTTTTGTTATATTCTTGGTAGGAAAAGGCTCTAAGGGGTCCCATTGGAAAGCTCTGGCTGACTTATAGACCCTGTAATATCAAAGAAGATATAAGGGCTCATAGTGGACCAGGAGAACTGCTGTCCTTGGTCTGGAAATGACCAGAGTAGACAGGCAAAAAAGTAATATGTAGGAAAGATAAGTCATGTTGCTCAAATAGCTAACAGATGCACAATAATTTCTTTTTGCTGATTAGATAGTTCTCAATTCACAGTTTCCAGGCACCCCTAATCGCATTCCTCCTCATGTGCTGGGGTTTCTCATTACCACCATCTTCAGTTCTTTGGCAATTCTCCTGCTTACGCAAAATCCCAACTTGTCACCAAGGCTTAGAAATGTGAAACTCTTGAAGTCTCACTCCTGGAGTTCCCCTTTCCAGATGCATAAAAAGGTGCCCTTCCTTTTCCTTTTCTGTTTCCTTTTTCTTTTCCTTTTCTTTTCCTTTTCTGTTTACTTTTCCTTTCTTTTTCTTCTTCTTTTTCCTTACCATTTTCTTTTTCCATTCTCTTTTTTTTTTTTTTTTTTTTTTTTTTTTTTTTTTTTTTTTTTTTTTTCTCTTTCGGTGATGGTGTGGTGCATATTGCAAAAAGTCCCATAATGAAGAGTGTGCTATAGAAATTACATTTCAAAGGCTATTTAGTTGAATTAAGAAAGTTACAACTGTTATCAGGTACGAGAGAGCAGTATTTAGAGGATATATTGCAGCCCTGTTCCATCTGGAAAAAAAAAAGTTTAAAGCAGAAATAAGGTGCCTTTCAGTTGTCACAACTTACATTGTTTCTGTTGTTGCCTCTTTTTTTAGACCAAGCAGTAAGTAATAATTAAAGCCTCGCACATTTGTTGTGTTAGAAAGACTGACTGGCTCAGGATTGTCTCATGTGCCCTTCTCTTGCCATAGGAAGGCTGTAGAGTGTCCTATTTCCTTGAGGTCCATGGAGGAAAATTCAGCTGTGAGGTTAAATATCTTGAAGTAGGCACGTCAAAAATGTTGCCTGTCTGTTTTCAGTGCCCTGTTTGCAGATGCATTTTTAGCACTAACTTTCCTCCCTGATCGCTGTGCCCCTTCCTAACACAGCTGGACAGACAGTTCCTTCATCCAGTGTTTTGAGTCAGCAAACCTGTCAAACTTCTGATCAGGCCTTTTTTGTATTTCTGCTGCACTGTGAGGTGGTTTCAGCTGGTTCCAGCTGTTTTCCCGTGTAAAGTGGGACGTAATTGCTCCTTCCATTTAGCCTGAAGTAAATATACTTAATAAAGCCATTAGTTTTGCCCTGCTTTATGGGATCACGTGATAGGAGACTAAAACTTTTCCAACAAAACAAGATGCTGCTAAGAACAGAAACACTGTGAATTCTCACTGCATCTAAAAACTTGGGGATTTTTAGCAAAAAATGTCACATCTTAAAAGATTGATTCTTTAAACTGTGGTTATTTGCTTATAGTCAGTAATCCAGTAGTCCCTAATAACTATAAATCAACTTTGAATGATTTTGCTGTAATGCTGTTTATGAAACAAAGTAATTTTATAGCTTTCAAAATGTCATAATTTCATGAAGTATATTATTAGAATGTCACTTTTTTGTCTTCTACCTACCTGGATGCTATTATGTTGAAAAAAAAACCAAACAAAAAATCAAACCCAAGAAACAAACTTATGCTTTTGACATGGTATGAAATGCATTTTGTGTAGGTAATATTCAGAGTGATTTAAGGCAAAATCCTCACAGCATGACATTCTGAAGGTCTCCTTTAATAACACAAGTAGGGATGGTTAGGCCAAACCTTTTCAGGGTTTGAATAACAAGGGTCAGCCAAGCAGTTGTTTAACCTTCAGATTCAAGAATCTGTGTTGCTTGCACAAGTTGAGCCGTGCTTCCTACAGCAAATTACTGACACTGAGGGTGTGATTTTATAGGGGTGTATTTGGTGGCACTGCTGGGGACGTGCAGCCTGCATCCCAGGCATTCAGTGCTGCCACTCTGGCACCTCAGCACTGCACCGGCACAGGTGTGTACGTGGCCTCAGTGCGAACCAGGCAGATGGGGGAAATGAACTGTGTGGGAAACAAGTGTTGGTGCTACCCCTGAGATCACAACCTCCCCTGGCTGCCTGCCTACCTGTTCCCATTCACTCCCTTCTCTGAGCAGCAGTTCTTTTAATGAACAGCAGGAATCACTTGAGCCAGGGGAGTGCTGAACACCTCATTTGCTTCACTTTGTCTTCTCCAGCCCATTTGGAGTTGTTATTGCATGGTAGGTGCCTTTTCCTTTTTATTTCTTCCCAAAGGCTGTCATAATTTTAATCTCACTCTGACTGGCTGCCCCTGCCAGGGGAGCAGCATTAATAAGGTCCTCTTACTCCAGCCAGGGCCACTTCAATACCTTTGTGTGAGGCTCCAGTCCTAATGGTTAGAACAATGTTAGTCTTTTTGTTAGTAATTTATTACTTGCTAAAGGTTCCTTAATGAATATCAGGTCACACTATTATAGTTTCATCTGATGCTGTTACTGAAATACTCTCTTTCTGCACTTTCATTCCAATTCAAAACAACCTTCCCCCCTGCCCCCAAATAAACCCCAGTGCATTAAGTTATTAGCAGGCACATGTGTGTCTGTTATGTTGCTCCCTGGGGAAGTTTATGAGATTGTTTGAGATTTTCTGCAAATGTAAGTCCACACAGGAGCAGGATAGTGTTCTTTGGCATTGCTGGGTTTGAAATTCTGATATTATACGTACTGTTTACAAAATAATTAGCTGTAATTTACCATTGCATTTTCAGTTGAAGGTTGCATTTTTCCTGTGTGCAAGAGCCTGTGCTTTTACCAAAGGACTTTTTCTTTCTCTTGACTTAAATTTTGCTAAGTCATTCTCCTAGTAAGTAACTCTATACATTTTATTTTGCTGTGAGGTATTGAGCTTTACCTTTTTTATAGGCCCAGCTTCTGCCAGCTTGAGGATAGCAAAAGGAAAGTTCTCTGCTATCATTAGTAGAGCTACAGTTTTTTCTTTCTAACTTCCTATATGGATATTATTCTTGTTGAGTGATGAATTCTTTGTGATTTAACTTAAGTCACTTTTCTGAGGGCATAATCTGAGATGAAAAAATAAACTTAGCACCAGTAAAAGACTTATTTCAGGAGGAGGAAGGGAGAGGCTGTACCAATATAATTGTAGTGTTATTCAGGAAAAAAAAGTCTTCCTTGTGTACTTTAATCAATATTAGATTTTCAAAGTTTTAAGTGACTATATGATTTCAGTGTCTTACCTTTCAGTAGAGCAGAAATGAGAAAATGATAAACCTGAAAAAGATCTTTGTGGAATATCTATGGAATATTTTTCCCAGGGGATCTAGTTGCCATAGTAAAAGGTGTTGCCTTTATTGACAAAATTTGCCTGACTTCTATAGCTATACGTCTGTAAGTATGATTCTGTCAGATCTCTTAATAAAATTCTAGATTTCATCCTCCAGTCTCTCTCCAATGCTGATAACATTCAAAACATTTTTAATTTTCCTGCTGTATCAAAGAAAAAATACTGTCAAAACTTACTGTTTTCCCCCCATTCTTTCTTTATTTATTTAATGTAGAATTCACTGACTTCAGTAACATTCATCATAAGGTTTACCTGTGCAATTTCCTTTGCGTTCACCCCCATACTACTTTAGTTACAGTTTAAAAATTAACACTGGGTTAAGTTATGAGAAGACAACTATTTTGGGCCAGTATTTGATTTGTTTTTCAGTAATTTTTTAACCACAATTGTATGTGTTTAAGTTCAATAAAATATTATTTATAGCCCTTACCTTCTTGCTATCCTGAAAAACTGACAGAAAGTGTTTTGATCCATCAGCTTCATTCTTTGCACAGTTGATTGGCTAGAAAAGCCACTAAAATATTGAAGACAATTAGGCATTCCTGCTATTTCCCATAGGTTAATAAGGTATAAAAGCAATTATATCTTACCTAAGATAAATCCTTTCCAACTGCATCTTTCTGATAATCACCATTTAATCTGGCAGAATCGAACACCTGTAGCTCTACAAGAGCTATTTTCCTACTAGTTATAGGGAAGATGGCCCCATTTAATTAATTCCTAATATGGAAAGTTTCATTAGATAATTACATTAAATCAGGAGCTCGTTTTTACACCTCACTTGGCATAGCAGCTCTTGCCATATGAAGGAAATGGAGTCAGCACAAGAGATGTGACCTCGTCACTGCTGCAAAAGAAGCTGATGCTGCTGAGGGAGTGTTTGGGCTGAACCCAGTCAGGAGGCTGGGATGGGGTGGAATGGGATGCACCGGGAGCTGTGCCTGTGGTACCAAAATATCCTTTTATAAAAATGAGTTCTGTGTGTTCAAATCAGCTTTTGGTTGAGTTAAGTGAAGTAAGGGAAAGGTCTGAATAGCTGTTATACTTGCTACAGTGTTAATGTATGAAGAGAATTTGCATTATTGCCTTCTCAACTGACAGAAGTATCTTGGTGGTTGTTGTGTTGTTTGTTTGGTCTTTTGTTTGTTTGTTTTAAATGAAGAATGTCGGTGCTTGTTAAAGACCACTACAGCATTTCACAGCTTTAGACTTAAGTGAATGAAGTTGAGTGTTGTAACAATGCTGGATTCCAGAGAGCAGGTAAATGCTGGTATAAGGAAGGATCCTTAAAGTTAAAACAATCAAGCAATTAAAGTGGAGTCTCTGTCTCAAATATTTCCCCCATCCTTTTGTATTTTTAAAGGCTTCCCATGAATATTGCCATGGGGAAATCCTTGTGATGCTAATGGCTATTTCAGATCTGCTCCTGCAGGTGGGCAAAACTTCTGAAGGTTCTCACAAATGTATCTTCTGTAGTTAAAGTTAGGCTTCAAAGCTACTGTGTCTTTTAATGTGAGATCACCTAACTTATTATAGCATGATCTTGACGTTTTGTTATAACATGTTGGGTGATCATTTTTATTGGTTACAGGCTTTATTTGGCTAGCAAATAACAGTGAGGGATTCGTTTTAAACTTCCTTTCAAACTGAAAATTGACTTTTTTCTTTCATTATTATCTCTGTGCTTTAGATGCAATTACTTGCTTTTTCCCAGAGCTTAGAACTGTTTCATTTTGATTTTTTTTTTCTTTATTTTGGTCATTATTTTTGTTGCTGTAAGATTTGTGGGGATGGGAAGAAAGCCCTGGGTAGAAAAAGGAGCTCAGATTTGTGTAGCTGTATCAGAAGATGGAACTTGATAACAGTTGAAGTGTTGCCCTTGGAAACAATGAGTGCAGTCTATCCCTGGTTTTCAGGAGGGATGGATTTGGGCAAAGGCACCTTCCAGCAGGCAACCAACAGAAGATATAAGCACTTTGAATGAGATTTTGAAGTGGAAACTAAAGGTATTAGCACCACAAACCTCCAGCAAATATGTGAGTCTGGGTTTACTACATTTGTGTGAATTTGTTTCCCTGGGTGAATTCTGAGAGCTGTGAAGTCATTTGGCTGTCCCTCTCTTACAATCTGATTTTGTCATTTTCTAGTGAAGCTGTGCTGTGTCTTCTGTCAGATTACATTTACAGGCATATTACCTTGCCTGACTGAAACGTGAACCACATGGATTTTTCAAAGAAAAGCTTCCATAAGCAGTAACAGGACAAGGTTCCCCCTCCCCCTTATTTTTCCTTGTGGTTTGCACAGATCTGTTAATTTTATTATCATCCTAAATTACTCTTAGAATCGTCAGATGAACTTACCTTGTGATCTGCAGTGAAATTGCTGTGTCACTGAAGCACTAGTAAACCTAACAAGACTCTGTAAATCTAAACCAGGTTCAGGGCATTTTTCTTAGGTGCTTCTGTTATTTACTTTTGAATTACTACTCAAATTTTACATGGCTTCTGAGGGAGTTCTGTTATTAAAATATCAGGTGATACAGTATTTCATAGTGCCCTCAGAATCACAGAAGGGTTCAGATTCTGGGGGTTGTGTTTTCCAACATGGTTATAAAGGAGAGGCAAGGACTGGAAGAGAATCAGTAAGAGTTTTGTATTATTGTTGGTACCATACATAAGCATACAGACTGGGGAAGCAGGATGCACGAATTGCAACTGATGTGATAAGAGGACAGAAGAACCTGGAAAAATGGGATGGAGGACAGGAGGCAGAGCTGAAGTGGAGCAAAGCTTGCTGTGGTGGAGTGGAGGGCAGGATTAGCACGGGGGCATGACTGAAGGAGGTTTGCAGCCAGAATGAAACACCCACCTGCTAGGAATAAATGAAATTAAAAGGCCAGAATTGTTTAGATCTCAGGGCAGGAAAATTCGGGTAGATTTTATAACTTGAGGTTTTGGTGGGAAAGATATGCTGAGCACAAGGATGGGTAAACAGTGTGCTGTCATTGCTGGAAACTACCCTTCTGCCATGCCCATTTTTTAGGTCACTTTAATTGCTGGTTGGGACATGACCTAGTTGGAAGGGTTTGCTGTTACGGCACGGAATGTATGGAGAGTCCTCACGCAGCACTGAGCAATTAGGAACCAGATACAGCATCACATACATTTTATGTCCCTTTGTCTCAGAGTGGTTTCTGAGGGATATAAAACAACAGGCATTTTCTCTCGAGGAAGAAAGCGACATAGACTTAACAGCTGTGGGACAAGTTGATTGACCATCAAAAGAAATGTAATGATTGAGGAAGAATTTATGAAATGATAAATCCTGCTACAAGCACCTCTGTTTTCCCTACTACTTGGCAAAAGTTGCCACAAGATCTAGAAGCCCTCTGTGCAGTTCCAAGAAAGATGATACAGTCTAACACTTTCAAATGTTCAGGTATCATTAACTCCATCTGATAAGTAGCAGTTGCATTTTATCCTAAAAGTCACACTTTTCCTAAAAGTATGCCAATAGAGACTGCTGTTTGAAATGCAGTTTAAGAAATAGAGGGAGGAAAAGGCGTGAGGTGCTATTTTTAACATTCTGTCTTGGATATTGCTGTTTGCAAAAATTATATAAACCAAGCTGTTTTGTCTGAGCTTTGGGTCCTGTATGTATGTGTGTTTGTATATAAAAAAGCCACAGGCCCAAAACAGGGGAGTGGCTCATTTTACTTACCACTAAAAATTTCAAGCAATGAAATCATGTAAAGCTTTCCTGAAGTTTGATGTCCTCTAGCATTTGGTTATCTGCATTAACCCCATCAGCAATGAGTTCATTTTCATTCAGTGTAAGTCAATAGGATGGTTTGACTTACGGGTTTTTCCTTTCACATGGCAAATCCATCTTGCTATACCTAGGAGAGAATGAAAACCACACGAGTTTTGTAGTTTTATTGATTTTTGAGGTGTCCTACAGTACTGAGGAATATGATCTTTGTTCTGTGAATGAGAATACTGTGCTTAAACTGCTACACTAACAGGAAAAAAAAAGTATCCCAAATTTGCCTTTTCTGTAGATGTGCCTCTGAACAGATCTTTGATTTAAACTACAGTGGTAGCAGCAGGAATGGAGATTCCACATTTCCACATTCCATTCTTGGGCAACCTGTTCCAGTGTTTTGTCATCCTCATAATAAAAATTATTTTCCTTGTGTCTAATTGAAATTTCCTCCCTTAGTACTTGTCTGCTGCCTCATCCTTTCACTCTGTTCCTCTGATAAGAGGCAGACACCAGCTGCAGGAAGGCATGGTCTCAAGCTCTGCCAGGGGAGGTTTAGGTTGGATATTAGGAAGAAATTCTTTACAGAGAGGGTGATCAGGCATTGGAATGGGCTGCCCAGGGAGGTGGTGGATTCTCCATCCCTGGAGGTATTCAAGAAGAGACTGGATGTGACACTGAGTGCCATGTTCTAGTAACTATGGTGGTAGTGGATCAAGGGTTGGACCTGATGATCTCAGAGGTCCTTTCCAAGCCGGCTGATTCTATGATTCTATGCCCTGTGCTCTCCTCTTGAATACCTGAAGACAGCAACAAGGTCTTACCTTGGCCATCTCTTCTTCAAGCTTAACAAGCCCAGATTTCTCAGCCTGCCCTCAATACGTCATGTGCCTCCACCCCCTAATTCTCTTGGAGGCTTTGGACTTCTTCCAGTGTCGTGGTGTCTTGTACTGAGTAGCCTGAAACTGTTTGCTGCATCCTAGGCTGCCCTCAACCTTCACAATGCCCAGCTCTTCCTCCTTTACTGTGAACACCAGGTTGAATGCCTCTCCTAGTGCTCTTCTTGATAATCTGCGTCAAGAAATTGTCATCAACATCTTTACATGATTATTCATGAGAAGGATTTGAGTTCATGAAATGTCTGTTTCAAAGTTACAGACTAAAGAAGTTTGAATAAGTTTCCCAAACTACTGGGTAATTATCCAAACAGAACCATTTCAAGTCCTTCCACTCCTTGTATTAATAGGAGCCACAATATTCCCATGCTGACTATGAGAGGAAAAATCAATATCAACAAATGTGCATTCATATTGATTTATCTTCCCTTTTGGTTTTCTAATTTAGTAAAGGTTACTAATGCAACATTACATAAAGATTCTCAGGAGAGTAGAAAGGCTCATAAGAGCAGGTTTGTTCTGGGCAAGTGAAGTGACTTCACAGTTCACAGTCACCTGTGGTGTTGCCCCGCAGAGGAAGACCAGTGTGGACTTTTGAGCCATGTGTCAGAGGGTATTATTCCAGGCAAAGGGACTAAAAGTAGCCATTAAGGTGGCTTTATGGAATGCAGGCCCAGCATGCTATTACAATATACATATTAGAGAGGAGAGATCTGAGGAACCAAATACTAAGAATTTTGTTATCCCCATCGTATTCCAAGAAATGTTGTATGTGCATTTGACTGTTCTGCTGTGGGTGTCTGTTCAGGGCAGTCAGTAACCTTGGTCAGACTAGGTTAGAAAAGGGTTTTTCAGGTCATGTGCAAGTTCTTATGTAAACATTTGATTTTAAACATATTATTTTATGTGTTGTATGAGGAAAAAGGAAGCATTATGAAAATTATCATCTTGTTTCAGTTACTTATTCTAAACAAAGTGAAGAGAAGCAAATGAGGGGAGGAAGTACTTCTTATTATTTGAAAAATGAAGGTTATGGCTGTCCAGAACACCAGAAAGTTGTCTTATAGGAAAATGAGCCATCCATACACAGATGTGTGAAATTCTTAGAGATGAAATTAGGATATGATAGAGTGCAAGCTATTGAGTGTTTGAACTGATAGAAAGCTTCAGAAACAAAATTTTTTCATTTCTTCCATAATGTACACTTAGCAGAGCTGTATCCATCTTGTAACACTATCTCAAGATATTCACCTTGTAATAAAAAAAATATATACTCCTTGTTATGCTACGAACATGGAAGTGCAACAGGTTATAAAATGGGAACAGCATTATCTGTGCTCTTACTGTGCATCATCTACTGACACAGATTCATGATTGGAAATATTCCACATAGTTGGGGTTTTTATGCCTCCCCTTTTCGAGGATAGGACATTCATGAGGACACTGTCAAAAAGTAGGACATTTCCCTATCCTACTGAAGGACAAGGAAAACAGCAGATTACTGAAAAATAAGACTGAATAATTAGGTCATTGAAGGTCCAGGCTCATGGAGGCTTTCAGTGTCCCAGAAGAACAGTCGACAATCTGCAGCTGAAAAATCATATTTTGAGGATGATTGTAAAAGTTGAGTTCTGTCTTCCAAGGCCCAAATTCCTAATTTTTTTCAAATTCTATTGAATTTGCCCATCAAGGCATTCTAGTAGAGCGGAAAATGTAAGAACAACCTTTGTCCCTTTCTAATTAGTAGAAGATTAATTTTCATTAGTCACCTTCACTGGACCATCCACAAGGAGAATTACATCTTGATCTGGAGTATCAAATGATAAGGTGGCTATCTCCAAATAGCCCTGACATCATAGTTTAGAAAACAACTGTGTTCAGGCTGCTCTTTCCCATTTGTCCATCAGCAAAGACTGGAAATCCTGATGGGGAGTTAGTTACAGTAATCCTAGTTTGGTTCCTATAAAGATGTGCTTTTTTCATAGAGGAAAAGATTCTACTGTAAATACAACCTTTTTACTCAGTCCTTTGATTCCAAGGGTAGAGAGGATAAATCAATACCACAGAAGTAAAGTATTCCAGTAGTTCTGTCAGAAAGTACTACTTGAACATGATGTCAATATTATAGCTCCATGGAAACAGAGTTATGAGGTTACTCAGGGCTTAAATCTTATATCATCTACACAGCGTTTTTCTTGCTCTGTATCTGCTGAAATACACTTGTTACTGCACAGTTTATTCAAACAGCTGAAACATTTCTATTCAGAGACCTTATTTTACCATTTGAAAAACAGGAGCAACATATACCCAGTGTAGGTGCTTGTCTTCTCATGGCATGAGCCCTGGGGAGAAAACAGGGGCTACACCTGCAGAAGGTGTGGAAGCCACTTTGTCTGAGCAGGAGAGTGTAGAGATCCAGGGGTTACATTCTAGTATAGCTTCTAAGGTCAGTGGCTTTTGTAGTCTGGGGTGTTTCTCCCCCTATAGCTTGTTCTTTTTCCATCCTGAACATATGGAAGGCACAATTCTTTGATGGAACTTTAACTTGACAAGATTCGAGTCATGTACATGACAGAAGGCCTTGAAATCTGGGCAATGTCACTTGTCAGCTTGCAAGTCCTGGCTTTGAAGCATTTATTCCCCATTTTCATGGGGAATTTCTACTGTGTGAACTTTTGCATGTTGTAAGATAAAGCAATTCTTACCCTTTTCTTAAAAATTACTTGTTTTTTTATTCTTCCTGAAACCTGCAGAATAAATTCAACCTACATCCTGAGACATTTCAATCTGAGTAGTTAAAACTTTGCTATCACAAATGGAAAAGAATGCCTTGTAATAGTGTTGCCTTATACTTGCATTGTGTAATGGAGGGTTATTTTTAAATGAAAATCAAATTGCAGGATAATATGTAGTAACACTATAATTCATGTGAACTAATATGGATTTTCAGTTTTTTCATTACAAGACCTCAAAAAACTTCACAAATATTATCTCAGTGAGATTCAGAAATACTATATTCATCTTGTTTTTAAACAAAAATATGGTGGGAAAGGCTTCAATTGGTCAGTATGAGTGAAGAGGCAAGATGCATTTGAGGTTAGAAATGAAATAATTTATCAGGTCCTTCCTGTTAAACTTTGAAACTGCAAATTTAGGGAAAATTTAGTAGTTCCATTTTTGTTTAGGATGGCTGCATTATTCACTGAAGTGACTCTTTAACTTCACTAAGGTTTGAATTAGGTCTCTTATTGTTGCTTGCATATACAAGCCATAAAATCTTGCTTAGTGACAAGACTTTATATATATATATATATATATAATTATATTTTATATATATATATATTATTTATATTATATATATATATAATTATATTTTTTACCCTTCATGTTCCTTTGTAGGTAATGCCTGGGCATGTCCTGCCCAGGTCCCTGGTCAGCGAATCAACAAGTATTTCACATCTTCACCCCATCATTTTGGCCTGCTTAGTGCAAGCCCACAATCGCCTGTGGTATCTTATTTTCTAGAAAAAATGCTTGTCAAGACAAAGACTACCTTGGAAACAATTCCAGATAGTTTCTAACAGAGGACTCTCTCTGCGCCCTTTCTTTAAATAGAGTCTATTGACTGTAAATTAAAGGGACACTGTCAAGCAAAAATTTGCATGGGGAAAATTTTTAATGCATTTTAACCCTAGGCCTGCATATTTTAGAAATATTTTTAAAAAATCAATAGTTATTGTTTATATTTTGCTTAGGCTTCTTATTACAGTGATCAGTGTCATTCTTCATTTACAGTCATTTTCATCTTCTAATGCACTGGTCAGTAGTTCATCTCGTGTAGCTTGGTGATGTTATTGACCTCCTTAATCTCAAGGATTTGCCCATATTAATGAAATACCTCTGAAGATATCTAATATATCATCTGTCTGGACAGTCTTCTGCTGCTGAAAAAATGAGGTTTTGTTTCAAAAATATTTCCAGTATTTAGAAAGTTTGCCAGTAGAAGTATTGACAGTATTGTTTGTCAATGATGCAGTTTCCCTCATTGAGATGTTAGAGAACTATTAGGGTCTGCAGTAACACTATTTTTCCCCAGTAATCCTCAGGCTTCTTCAGAGGTTTTTAGGATGTATGTTACTTTCCTGAAAAATGTATTTTCTGATCACTAGTTTTGTAATCTGAGGAATGGAGGTTTACCTGCATCTAGCTTTCCCCTATCACTGTTTATCCACTGTTTATCTGGGTCATACTAGTGAAAATATATGAAACAGATAAGTCAAAGCTCAGTCTGAGAGAGAGCTCAAGTGATGGATGGAAAAAGTAATGCAAGGAAATCACGATACCCACTGCATCCCCTCCTGAGGAAATCTACCTGAAGAGTAAGTGTTTGCAGCCTTGTGTCCTCCCAGATCTTTCACTAGTTCCAGAAATCCATAAAACTGACTGCAAACCAAATCTTCCTGAGGTTTGATGTCTTCACGTGACTCTTGGGCTTAGTCACAGAAAGCCACGAGCATGCCATGACCAGATTTCATTCTTTTGTCTTGCTGGTGCTGTCTGTCCCTGGGAAATGTGGTGACCAGAACCTTTATGGAGAGGAACACAGAAGAGAGAGAAAGACTATTTGCTTCATGGTGTTACAAGAGGCTGAAACTGCTGGGGTGGGATACCTAGCCAGTGATGGAACTAGAAATCAGCAAGGAGATGTCAAGTGTTTCTTTCCTTTTCTGCAAGTTTCAATAATAAATTACTCGGCACTGAGAGATCTACTCCTCCCACCCTCTGCCGGGAACACACGAGCTTCCACAGTGCCTCACACATGGAGGGGGTAAATGGGAAGATGTCAGTACAAACATCCTTACTGCTGTGTCGTGGCTGGGAAACAAAGGGTGGAGGATGTGACAGTTTGGGCTAAGGCAAGGTATGTCTTGAAACCAACATGGAAGAAGAAATTGTCTTTCTGGAACTCTAAATCTGATCAGAAACCAGGAAGCTAAGTAGGGATAAGAATGAAAAAACTACAAAGTATGCAGAAGATGCAATGAATTGATATCTTAAATAGTGACAGATACTGAAGAAGCAAAATATGTTGGGTTGTAGTTTTTTGTTTGTTTGTTTTTTGTTTGTTTGGTTGGTTTTTTGTTTGTTTTTTCCCTTTTAGTTGTTTTGGGGGGGGCTAAGAAGGGCAACTGGTACATCTTTTATTCAGAGGTAGTATAGTCTAAGATATACTCTAGCTATCCTTTGGAACTGAATAACAGAAACTATCTGTAACAAAAAAGGTCTTGAGTGTTTCAGAAGTCACTGATCATTCTCTGAGTATTCAATAGTCATTGTCACTTGGGTATTAAAAATGACAACACTCTTTTCCTCAACGTTTTGGTAGTATGAGGGTAAATTTAGGAGCACCTTCTTTATGCACCACTTGTAGTAAATTCCACACATTGGCCTCTCCCAGGCTGACATTTTACTCCCTGAGTTTGTGATTGCAGAGCAGTTTCCCCCTCACCTTACAACACGTGGGTCAGGTCATTGGGTGAGTGTATTTTCTGTTCAGAGCTGAAGATGGTTGATGTAGAGAGGGGAGTGCTGTGTGCTGTGTTAGGTGTTCTGGGATACAGCTGCAGGTAAGTGGTACCCCCAGTCCCTCCTGGGATCATTTCCTACATTCATAACAAATAGGGTGGTGGAAAACATCTTCATTCCCACCCTGCTGTGTGTCTGTTTTCTGGAAGGAGAGGATAATTCAATTGGTGATGTGCATTGTAGTTTTTTGGGTCCACTTCTGCCAAATGTGTAGACCATAATAGGCCAAATGCAGCCTTTTACTTTGGTCTACAAAGAGCCTTATTTGGCTCTGGCATTAGTTCTAATTGCCTAAAGTCACAAAGTAACTTTTTTTCTCCTTTCCTTTAACCCTATACAAAAGAGAAGGCTGCTAGTGTTGCAAAATAATTGAGTCAGAGCCTCTTGCAATCAAAAGATGATTAGCTTCTTGTGTTGGTGTGTGTGTTCTAATGTGAACCAATCTATTATGTCTGTTTTGTGTTCCTAGGGATGCACTGGTTTTTATGTGGAACTTGCAAAAGCAGACACAGTTCACTGATGTTTATTGGTGACCTTGTCTCGCCCTCTGAATTATGGACAGTCTGCTTTGAACATGGGGAAATGCTACTAGAAGTCATTATGTGGATGTTAGGGTTTTTTTTTTTTGTACTTGTTTAACCACTCCAAGGCCCTGCTGCAGTTTTAGATGTAAAAAAAAAAAAAAAAAAAAAAAAAAAAAAAAAAGGAGAAACTGAATTATGGGTGTTTAAAGCTGAAATATTTATAGAAGCAGTTTTTTATTTAAAAATAGCATTTGTGCCTGAGAAGATCAGATGTACCACTTCAGTATGAAAAACAAAACCAGATTTTAGTTGATATTATTAATAGAAAATGCATGAAATTTGATAATGTAATTTAACTGAAAATATTTTCTTCTAGTCTAAGTTTTGGAGTGGTTTTTGTGTTACTAAATAATATAAAGAAAACAATTCCTTAAAATTCTGATTTTTTTTTATATAGAATACAGAGGCAGATAGTTGACTTACCAGTTATTAAAGAAGAGAATATACCAAGTGTCAGAAGATGTGCCTTAGAAATGAGATCTTTCAAATTAAAACAGAGGCAAATGACATAAAAGTAATTTTGCTTACTATGGGAAGATGGAATCCCCATCTATCACCAACAGGGTGCAATAAACTATGATGAAAATATGTTCTAGAAATAGATTAAAATTAAAAAGTGGATTATTTAGGATCAAAAGTTACCTTAATTGCCTGTGAGGGAAGCTTATGTGGACTTTCAAAATCCATCCTTATTAAAAATGAAAAGCAACAGTATGTGAAATCATGAAGTCATTATTGATTTGCAGTCACTATTTAGGTTGATTAACATTTTACCTGAATGAATTTTAGGTATTTCAGGATGTGGCCCCATTGATTTTAAGGTGGTGGCAATTATTAGTGCTCCAGTGCCAAAAGTGTATCCAAATTCAAGTCATTTGCAAATGCTTCCTTATTTGAGAAACCCTACATTGATGGGATTGAAAGAGTAAAAAAGTATCCTGATTTTGTTTTCTAAAGCTCAGGCAAAGGATGTAATATACTGGTTTTCAGGTCAGTGAAATAAAATGTTAAATTGTGATAGGGAATAGAGGAAATTACTGTTGTGAGTTACTGCTTTGACTCTTCCAATACTACCTTAGAGTGCACTTTGGGGGAAAAAGAAGTGCCCTCAGAGCAATGATCCATGGCTCTAAATAAAAATTTGAATGCATTTTGAAGAGGGTTATTCCCAATATTGTGATAACTCCCTTAAATAAAAACCCGAAGAAAAAAGTCTGCCTCAAACTTTGGTACCAACCAGAGAAACCAAAGCCTGTCCGAATGAGGAGAAATTCCTGCTTCCCGTTTCCTCAGACTGACAGTTCTCCTTGGTTTTGCAGCCTTCCCCCCAAACCAGCATGAAGCAGCGCTCTTGATTAGTCAAGAGAAGGCAGCATGCAACCATTAATATTAACTCCATCACATCACACCATCTGGCTCCACCAGCTTGGAAATTATGGCCCATATTCCTTAGTCACGGCTGATGGGAAACGGAAAATTAATTGGGAGCACAACTGTGATTTACCTTTTACCCCTTACTCTTGACCCCCGTAGCCCACCATCCATTTCACTTTTGAAAGGCCCAATAATTCTAACTGTTGGTTGGTCTATTAAAAAGAGAATATTTGATGTATACTAGAGAGCTAAGTGTATAAAGGAGGACAAAAAGTAGGTGGAAGCTGGTATAGAGCTCAAGTTGTCTTTTTAAAAAAACACAAACTCTTTTTAAACTACAGAGCTTAAAAGGAAGTTTGAAGGAATATACTCTTCTGTGAGGGGTCATTTAACATTTATTCTCAGAGGTATTTAGAGACAGAGAAGGAAATGCTGGCCTGTAAGAATACAGTTGGGCAGCCACCTACTCACCTTTTTATTTCCTAACACAGAATTTACCTGATGCCCTTGATTTATTGGATAATACATTTGATCTTACCTCCACAAGTAGCTTTTGCTACAAACAAAATTTCCAAGAAATCTGCAGTTCAGTCAGGTTGAATCCAAGCACAAAGACCAAGATCTTATTTGTTGTCTTCACAGATATTCTAAAAATTGATTGGTCCCTGCTTTGCAATGCTTTGAAGAGTTATAAATGCTATGTAAGCATGATGATTTGGTTCTTCACTCCAGTGTAGCCCAGCTTTTGATTGTCCTATTTACCATATTACCAGGAATTGAGCTCTGCAAAATCAGTCGTAGTTACTAATTGAATGAGACTTCAAGAAGAATTCAGGGTGACACCAGATGCAATAAAGCTAGTGAGCAGATTGCATTCTTCTCCTGGAATAAGTGCTGAGCTAACAGAGCTGTATGTTTTGTGTTTCAGCGTGTTGCTTCAATGTTGTTTCAATGTGTGACCTTTCTTAACTGTAACGTACAACTGATGGGGCAACAATTTATGGTCACTACACGAATCACTGAACCTTTTCACAAAGTTTAGAGGACCAAGCGAATTTCCTTTTTTTTTTTCTTTTTTTTTTTTTTTCTTTTGGTAATGCTTTTCTGACCAAGCTCTTATAATAGCTAAGTAATTTCACATGGCATTTTTCAATTCCAGTTCCAAGGTGCGGTGTGGTGTTAATTGAAAACGAAGCTTTAACTCAAATGTCGCTTCTATCTTTGTGCCTAGTAAAATTATTCTTACACAGTTTTTGTGTGCTCTGAAGTTTTTGGGATGCAAGGCACTCTGAATATCGTCAGTGACTATATTTGATGCCTCTGCAGACTATGGGAGCTTCATCTCCAGGGCTGAGAAACTTAAAACATGGGGAGTCACGAGGATGTTCTTAACTAGTGCCAGAACATCAGCTCGAGCTGATTGCTCCTTTGTGTCACTCTTAGGGCAAAAGTGTGATTCATCACTTCCATTTTGCTGAATACTGAAGTGCAGATGCATCTTTATGGGTTAGATTTTACTGCCATTGAAGATTAAATGACATCTTGATCTCGTTTGTAATAATGTAAATTGGGAGTAATTTGGTGAAACTGATAGACATTCATCAGTATCATTCTTGTGTGAGATCTCAGATGCAACAGCTTCTCTGGAAATAGGATTGGCCTCAGGAAATACACATATTTAGTTCCCTTGGGAATTATGTGGATTTCCCTTGAACTGGAGAGCATCTGTGGATTCTGCTTGTTATTCACTGGTAGAATATTTGTAAAATAAATGGAAGACATTTAGGCCATGTGTTCTTCCTGTGTGAAAGTTCAGGCATGATGTAGCTTCTGATGAATGATTAGACGTGACCACCAGCTCACTTCCATTTTGACAATAATACCATCTGCCATTCTTTCCTAGTGTGCTTGTTCCTCTATCTTTGTAGCCCTCTGGATGACTACATTGTTTTGATATGCTCGGCCAGTTGAGCTGCAAAAATCTAGTTTAAAAATAGCTGTATGATTTTTAAATGATTTTTAAAACCTGGAGGAGCACAGAAGAAAAAATTGTTTATATATGGTTATAGATCTATTTCTGCAGTTCTATTTCTGGTAAACAAGCTATCTGATACACTACAGTAGCACAGAAAGGAAGACTTATGTAAGTATAGATATGGAGTCATTTTGGGCTGTGGTCAGGATGATCTTACAGGCATCTCTTTGGGTCACTAGGCCAAGCAGGGTTTGTTTTGGTTCTTTTGGGGTTTGTTGTTCTTTTCTTCCTTCATTTTTATTCTCTTCTTTTTTTTTTTTTCTTTTCTTTTTTATTTCCCTCTCTAACTCTTCTTCTGTCAACATATTTTATTTTGAGAACAGAATTTCCTCTTAGTTTCTTCCTTCTTCAATTAATTGATGTCTTTCACTGCTAGACATCCTTTTGGCTGCAGAACAGCAGTGCAGTAATGTACAGCTAAATACAGATTCAAAGTGTGAAATCTGTCAGTCCATCCCCTGGGCACCAGTCTATGCCTGTTCATGTTAGAACAACAGTCACATGCCTTATTAAATCAGGTACTCTTTGTGCAGGCCATGTACTGTGGATTTTCTCTGCTCTATAGTGCATAAGCTTCACTGTTGTGCCTGTGCTGATAAGAATTCCTTCCTCAGGCTGCAGTGGAAACCAGCAGCCCCTGTTGTGCGTGGCGGCAACTACCATAAACACTACAGATTTGAATGGAAGAGAAATGGAATCAGGGGGATGTAATGGTATTATTTAAATATTCATTTTTTTACATTCTCAAACTCCACCAACCTGGAACTTTCAGACTGCATTTTTCCTTTGGGACTGACAGGCAGCACTGAACAGTAGAAAGCTCAGAAAGTTGATATCTCCATTTTCCTGTCTTTCTCCAAAGTTCAAGCTGTGTTTCTTCAGGAGATGGCAGCAGATGACACAGTAATTGTAAAAGTCAGAGACTGTCCTATGAGACTGAAGAGGGAAAACTGCCCAACAGTTACTCATTAAATAACAGAACGATCAAACCTTTTGCATTACGATGATACAGATGGAACCGAGTAAGATTTTTGAGCCTTTTGTGTTCCTTTGACAGAAGAGAAGTACCCTTGAGACTAAAGGGAGATGGTCTAGTGCCTGACAGCTCATAGGGTGAAAAGAAGTTTTCTTTACATCAGGTTGGATCATCCTGTGTTTTAGTTTATGACCAGGGCCACTTGTGCTTCTTGTAAAGAGCCTGGCTTTGATTTGCTCTGAAAGTCTAAAAGAAGAAACTAAGGAACTAGATGGAGAGACTTCTTTGGGGATTTTGTTGTTAATGAGACCGGTCTGAAATGTTCATCTTGTTTCACCTAATCTTCTCCTGCAGTCAGAAAACTTAAACAGTCTTGTGGAAACACAGGAAATGAGATATAGAGAACACCTGAAAAGGCAGTCAGAGAATAAAGTGGGAAGTGTGGCCTCTTCTGTTTTATTTTATAGCTTGTGCAACATTGGCTCAGACATTTATTCTGGTTTTTGCAACTTGGAAGATTATTTATTATGATGTTTTACCAGCTTATTGGTTTAATGTCGAAATTCTATATCAGGATCAGGGCCTGAGTTCTTTACAACTTGTGTTCTTTTTCTGATTTAAGAAAACAATGCAAAAAGGTGATGAGGACAGGAAAGAAGAATAATGGCAAGGAATGAAAGGATGCAATTGCATGTGCTTGCTATAGGTGTAATTGGCAGGAGCTTTCCATTCTCCTCTGATTTCTTTTTTTCTTAGTAAAAGTGATTAGTTTTTCTTCCCATAGTGGAAAAGGAGAAGTCAAATAAAGACTGAAAAATTCAATGGTGCTCTAGAAGAGGGTGAGTTCTGAATAACAGCTCAAGCAGACTTAGCCAGTGATGTAACCTATTCTGAAACCTATCTATTTTCCCCTCAGTATAAAATTACTACTATTTTAAGTCCAAGCAGAAGGTGGTCTCTCTCTATTCCTCGCTTACTGTCACCTTACATCAAAGAGGATGTTAAACTTGATCTGGAAATCTTATTTCCTGTGATGTATTTCTTTCAGATAAAGCTGTCTTTTTTTTCTTCTTTCCTTCTTTCTAGTTTTTTTCCCCTTCTGGTGTGTGTTAGGAGCTTAGCTTGGTCATTCATGATCTCATGGAGCTCTGGAGAGGCAATCAATGGCATTATAAAATAATGAACTCTTAACCACTTATTTTAAAGAAATATAATTCATTCAGAACATGTGGAACTAGTGAGTAAAGATTTTAAAGTTGTTTACTTGTTTCATTTTGCTTGTGTGCATGTTTAAGCAAAGACGGAGGAATTGAAAGTGGAGACATAAATAAACTGTTCTAATTGCATGCTGGAGGGGTAGTTTAAGTAACAGCAAAACATTTTTCTCAGCTTCTAAAGCTTCAGATTTTTTTGAGAAACTGCAAACATAATGAACATTTCTTACACTATGTTGAATCAAAACCTACCTTACTGTATTATCTCCCAAATCAAACAGTGGTCTCAACTTTACTGCCTGTCACTTCACCTATTTTACTGCTTCTGTTCCACCAAGGTTCCACTGCAGCTAAGGAAGCTTTGGAGGCACATGTTCAAGAAACTACCCATCATATGTTGCTACAAATGTTTGGAATATTCTGCAGCAGTCTTGGAATTCACAGTGACAGCCACACAAGCATTTTTAAATTTAAGCTATTTGAAAAACTGTTGTGTGCAAGCCCAAATCCATGGAACTGGAGCAGATTTAATTTATACAGTGTTCAGGAACCTTTCCACCATGCCTTTAATACCTCTCCAGCAAAACACAGTTTCAAACACTTTGTTTCACACTTCTAGAACTTCTGTAACACTTTATTGAAGTTCCACTAAAGGAGCTTTTGGGTGTCCTCAGAAAATGATTAGTCAAGATGGAACCATGATGAAATATACAGTTTTAAAGTTGATGATATAACCAATTCAGTTAGGTTTTGTGTAGCATTTGCTTGTGGTGTTTTGATGATGATTTTTTTTTTTTTTTGAAATAGAGGAGACCTATTTTGAGCATTCTATTGGAAGTAGTTTTGTTTTAGAGGGCAGTTTGCAAAGAATTGAACACAATGGTTAGGTAGTATTGAGGTAACTGCTCTGACTATGGTATCTAACCACACAATTCTGGAAACTGGGGTTGAAATCAAACATTACTACATGTGGAAATTGTTTCTAACTTAGTGCCCATTTGAACTGACCACAAAATAATTATTCAGCTAAACACAATTAACCAGTCATTTTAACAGGAGGTAGTGGGAGAACTGCAAGTTCTAGAACAGACTTAGAGATTACACAAAATAAAGTTGCTAGAGTTGAAATCAGCAGGCTGAAATCAGAGGCTGATTGCTGGATGAGTTGTGTTTTTCTTCATTTTGGAGAGAAATAATGGTGAAAAATGCTAGAGGAACACCACAAAGATTGCATTATAACCAGATACTCTTACTAAGCAGTTTAGTCCTTCAGTACAGAAAGACCCATAGTTGAAAATGAAGTGTTGACATTGTATGTCAGGCCAATATCACGGGAACTGACTATTCTAACGACTTATTCCAATCATCTTCCTCACGGCTGATACTTAAGATGATGTATTTTTAGACCATTTTATCTCATTAGTGATTATTGTAAATCCTCCAAAATCCGTCAGAACTCCAAGTTGCTGGCTTCTGTGAGTTTGTCAATAATTTTCTATGTTGACAAAGCAGATTTAAAAGTTCTGAGATTTTAAATTCCAGAAGACAAGGAAGGACCTTGGCATTACAGCCCACTCCAGCATTAATTTTTCTTTTTTGAACTCAGTTTATGAATCTTATACTTTGAATTGGTTGTACTAGCTAAACATTTTTCTGCATTGCCTTCTTATTTTGACTTTGTGTAGTTTTCATTGTTTGGTAATTGGATCCAAACTGAGGTTTCCAAATGTCAACATCATGTAATTCTTCTAGTCACTGTAAAGTCTTCCTCAACAACTTGCAAAAATTTACTCCTTGAAGAATCCATCCCTTCCAAAAAAGTCTTTGTGCTTGCCCTAAACCTTGACTTACATGTGGTTCTTTGTTATGAACAACATACATATTATGTATTCCTGAGTGTTTTGAAGAACTACATTAGAAGATTAGAATGGTAATAAGTTCTTAATTTTTGTTGTGTAAGCAGTGGCAAGTATCTAAGATATGCTCAACAGTTCGCATGATGATTTTCATCAAAGGGTAGGCTGATTGGATTAAAATTTCATTTTTCATTGTACATCTCCTTGTAGACATTATTAGGTCATATCTTTTGTTTAACTGATGATTTTAGTCTATTATTTACAGTAACAATATTGCTTATTTTTCCTCTTTTTTTTTTTTTTGTTTTGTTTTTTTTTGTTGGCAGTAGCTGTTGACAAACAGCTGAGTCCAAATCTCTTTGGATCAGTATATAACCAGTCTAGATAGGCTCAATTATTTCTTCTCCAAAATAGAAACAGTGCAACATTTCTTGTTAAGTTCAGGTCTTTCCCTTAAGCTTTTATGGCAGAGTCACCAACTGACCTTTTTCCTGCTTGAGGAGCAGAGAATACTCCTGTATTGAAATTCTGCGAAGGTGCTGAACCTTCCTCCCTTAGTGCTCTAATTAGCACCGTGACGAGGTGTCCATGATGGTGATGGCACAGTGAATATTGCCAGCAGTTCTCTTCAAGTCTGAGAAGCATAAGCAAGTCTGTGAACTCTTATGTTTTACTTGGGGCAAATGTGTCTTCTGTTGTTTCTGTGTGTTCAAGCGTTTGTTTCCTGTCACACTTTAAAACTGTGCACGGATTCATGCATAGTGATCGAACACCAATCACCTATTTACAATGGTAAGTGGTGAGCTCTTCCATTTCTGCAGTTGGTATTTAAAAAAAAAGCACCCCTGCCACAACCCCGTGAATCACAGATCACAGCTGACAGCTAAGATAGCCAGCAAGATTTGAACAAAATCACACGTTCAGATATCCAGGTTACTTTCTAGAGGCTTCTGCAGTCTGGAAAATCAAAACCTACTTAAAGGCTATCGATTTAGTCTACTTCCTTCTCTTCTGTTTCTAATAACCATTTATTCTACTTGCTAGCTACTTTCTTACTGACACCTTACAAGTTATTAGTTATTTCATTCTTTCCCCCCCCCTTAGATTAAATATTTTCTGTGGTTTACCAATACTAGGCCTTCCTATGCTTCAGTGAGCCGTACAACCATCTTGATAAATCTTATAATTTTCCTTCCAACTTTTTTTTAACCTTTTAAATGTAAATCAAGAAGCTAATGACTGAAATTTCAAAGCCAAGTAACCACTCCTATTAATTTGATTGTGAAAGATATGACTAAGTTTTCTAAGTCAACTCTGAAAATCAATCTTTTTCACTGTATAAAATTTCCAAAGTTCCTGTGCATATGTCGCTATTCAAGATTTTGAGAAATGAAATTAACCTTCCTTTTCCTTTCCATCCCAGATTTTATTTATCTTGAGAAAGTCTTCTGTCTTCTGGTTAGTTGATAGTTTTGAAGGGTCTGCAGTTTCCTGACCACACTTTGAATACCTTTACCTAGGACTATAAATTGCTTTCATTTCAATTAAGATTAAGCAACAAAGACAAGTCAAATAAAGAACATTTTTATAAATCCATACTCCTAGGTGTGAACAGGTATTTTTTTCCATTAACAATTAGGAATTTAAAATGTAGAGGATGATGGCTCATGGTTTTAGATCATATGCAGATCAGAAGAATCAAAAATTATAAACAGAGAAGCCCTGAAATATGAGAAAAAAAAATACCATCTTCAATATTTCAGTTTAACAAGTAACACTGCAGTCATGCAACACCAGCAAATTTTTCTATTTCTATTATACTGTGTATGGACCAACTTTGCAGTCTTGTCGGAAATGACAGAAGTTGTTAAGAGTATTATGTTGTTCATGCACAGTGATTCTTTTAGTGTACCCAGGACTGATCAAGCCATTGCTTTAGGCTGGAATGCTCTGAAGAAAACAGACACTAGACAGAAGCCAGAATTACTGACATGTTAGCCTTTTTAAAAAAAAGGAGGGTCAGGCTTCGTGTAAAGATTGCACCTGTGTTTAGATCCCATTTATTTAAATCAATGGCAAAAAAGGGATTCCATAGTTTTCAGTGTAAGAAAATGCTGATTGTTATGGGAAGCCTTCTCTGTTTCTTGGTGGAAGCGCAAAATCTTAAATACGTGGGGAAAAAAAGTACCTTTCAGCAAAGTAATAAAGAACTCTGGCATGGTTTCTCTGAGCTGGCCCTGGCAGGAATTGCTTTTATATTGTGAGCATTAGTACTATTTCTGGGATAAAATACATTTTTTCCCTGCTTTTGAATAATTTACCTTTTATTTTTTAGTAAAAAGCATTACTGCCAAAATAGTGTGAACATCATCTACTGCAATTAGATAGATAGATAACCTATGCAGTAGGCCCAGTGAAAACCCTGCATCCTTTAAAAAGTACTAAGAGTGCTTAAAAGAGCCTTACAAATAATTTTATAAGTTATAAAAATAGTTCAGTGCAGAGTTATTGCACGCTCCTGTCTGTTTTCATTCCATCGCTTTCCAGCCCCATCATTTAATACAGCACGACAGTAACTCTTCCTCTTTGAATCAAGGAGACATTCTCCTGCACAGCCTATTTCTGTTCTGAAGATGGATGCAGGCTCTGATACTGGATTTTGAAGAAGTTGCTGTGCCCAGTATACTCTATATAAGGCTGGATAAGAGGGAAGGACCACTGTATTGTACAGGGAACAAAACATTCCTGACACGCAGAAAGGGCTGTTGGGTGTTTGCATCACGCACCCTACAAATCATCTTTGACGCTTTATAACTTTAAATAGCTATTTTTCAGAAATCTCTGACTTGATGCTTTATATGACCCTTATTACTATTTTTCTCAGGCCAACTGGAGAACAATTTTTTTCCTCGTAGTAGCATTATGTGGGAGAGAAAACCAGGATCTCCACTTAGAGCTGGCCTAAGGCTGAGTGTACACTGGATCATGTGTCTCATCTACAGTTATCTGCTTAGGGGAAGTCTACTAGCACAGATTCAGCCCTTGTGTCTGATCCACCTTACCTCTAAATCTGCTGGGTGCTCTATCAGGCAGGGACTAAGAACTTTCTAATTGGTTTTGTATTGAAATAATAATTCTTTCACAAGTTTTTTTTAAAGATCTTCTCCCACTTGTAGATTCCTCTTTGAGATGTGTGTTTGGGGATTGAACTCTGAAGAAGTCCTTAAAGCTTTTCAGAGCTTCAGTCCTTCAAAAAATTAGAAAGCCTTTTAATTGTTTTAGGCTGTACAGTTTGCCTTTAGAGTCCTGGCCCAGAATGTATCCCATTGGAGAGCTCAGGATTCGGAGGTTGGACAGGGAGGGGCTGTTGTCCTCTCTGAAGTCTCCAACCTAGGGCTCTGAAATCTCTAAGAAAATCCCTTCTGTACTACAATGAAAAATGGAAAGAAAGTGTAGAAACAAGCTTTAGGCCATTTTATTTTCCTAGTTTCTGTGAAGGGTAACACCTCAAGTTGTTTTCTGATGAAAATAATACTAAATGTGCATTTCAGTAATCATGTTTTTAATGAAAAAATCTTACAAGCACTTGTACTTCAAATGCCGTCTCTTTGCCAAAACTGTTTTCATGGATTACGTCTTCTTTGTGTACTTGGGCAGTACAAATGCTTTAGGGGAAGGTGTGATGCTCACTCTTATGTCACCTGATTCTCTTTCACTGGCAGGATCTTTCCATCTTAATCCTACAATCAGTTTCTATCCACTTCTCTGTACAGAAAATTATTTGCATCAGAATCGCTGAGTAAGGAAACCTCAAGTTATAGTAGAATTTTATTTATGCTGAAGAAATTAATGCCAGCTAATATTCTTGTTTCTTGTTCTATTTTTCTTCTGTATTTGATTTTTGGTAATTGGCCCAACTTGTGTCCTACTGTGGGAGCTTGGCAGAGAGAGAGGGATAAGGAACGGAGAAAAAGATTTGTAGGTGGCAGGGACAGCTTGTGTATGTGGCTGCATGCATATGTGAGCTGGCAGAAAGCAAGGCTATGTGGATTTTAACTGTTTAACTAATACTGTACGTAAATCTTTAGCTAGCTGGGAATGTGACCCAAGAAAGGCAAAAGAAATATTTACAGGTGCTCCGCTGGTATTTGATTTCTGTACAGGAGTGATCAGCATGCACTTAATTACTTCCCCAGAGACCATGTCCATGCAAGGGTGAATCATGCAACTCTCAGTTGACTCATGGGTGGAAAAAATGGAGTTAGCACAATCCAAAATGGCAAGGATTTGTGGTCACAAGGAGAAAAATAAAATATACATTTACACAACAAATGTAGGCAGAGAAGGATTTTCTGTTCAGTACTTCTTGTCATGGTGAAGACTTGGATTTTTTTAAGAAAAAGGCAACTTGAGTAGAAAATGAAAGCCAATATACTGCCATTCCACCTCTAGCTCTGATCTTGCTTGATCTGGTAAGTTAAATGGGGTAAGTGCATGTGACATTATTAGAGAAAAACTAGGCAATAGAGGACAGTATTTTAATTGCTCAGAGGAACTCTTCCTCCTGAGTCAGAAATAAAGCTGCGCCTCTACATGCTGTCTATGGCAATATGGTGTTGGTTAATTACCCTTTGAATAGGGTCTAATGCAGAAGCTGTGATGATCAGTTGTTATTAGAAACCAAAATGACCTTTATTTAGGACAAGTGCTTTGGCTGCATCCAGTTTTCGGTAAGTGCTTTACATCTATTCCAGGTTTTTTGTCTGTAGTTCCAAGTGGATGTGTTGTTTTGTTGTTTCTTTGCCTCGATCTGTTAGGTAGTGGTGTTTTCTATTATATTTTGAGTTCCAGCTGAGAGACAGCTCATTTAAAGTGGTGGGGAGAAAGCCTCGAAAAGAGATGGATATTTGATACATCCCACTGAAATCCATTTGTAGAGAAGGCACTAAGTTTGTTCGAAAGTAATTCCTTTATAGGGGTATTACCAATTCTAAATACTCTTTTTTTCTAGTTGAAATGGAAAACCACTTGAAAGGAAAGAACCACTGTGTTTTAAGTTCCACAAATAGTATTGCATGCATGTGATGTTAAATGGATACTTGGTTATCATGAGAATCTACAGCCAAGGCTTTGCGTGTAGGACTCAGTATTCCGGACATTCACCTCCGTGTACGTCAGAGTGGATTAATTCTTCAGGTTGTGGCAGCTTCTGCAGTGGTTCCTGAGGGGTGTTTTAGAACTCTGCATCTCTTGTTTAACATGGCAGCTCGGAGAGTCCAGACAGGTTTAATATGTACTGCATTCAGCTTGCATTTCGTTTTAGAGGAGTCATTTTTGCTCTCTGCGGAGGCTTCAATTGTAGAGGGCCAAATGATGGGCATAATTAAGGCAAGTGGTGGGATACCAGCGGAGCACTTTGGTGTTTCCACCAAGGATTTTGCAAATCCTGGCTTGATTAATCTGTTTAAACATCTGTGCATCCTCTCGTCTGTGCAACTTATCCCCGGGTATCTCTCCTTTCCGCTGCCTGCCTACCGTGCCTGTGTGTCTGCCTGCCTGCTCGTAGCGGATCAAACACAGCCGCAGCCCGCTCTGCCGCCTCGCTCGGCGCTCGCACACGATGCGAACGGTTCTGTCCTCCTTGAAATGCAGCTCACACTCGCATTCCGTAGTGGAACCGCAGGGCAGAGCCCACAATATTGAGAAACCGGATCGAAGCGGGGCGGGCGGACGGCGGCGCCGGGAGCCGCGGGCGGGCGGCGGGCGCTGCGCGGGGGCCGTGCCGCTGTCCGGCCGTGCCGCCCCTGCCCCCGGGCCGCCGCCCCCGGCCCGGCCCCGCTCCCCTCGCCTGTCCCCCCACTTCTCCGCTCCAGGCAGCCGGCTCCAGCTCGCCTCCTTGACGTCATGTCTGTAGCGAGGCTTCAGCAGGCGCAGTGGAGGCAGGCAGCGTGTTAAACTTTCAGATCAAGTCCGGCGGCTCCCAACGCCGTGCGCGGGGGGCTGCGTGCAGCCGCCGCAGCTGGAACATCTGGAAGCGTTCAGTGTGTCTGTCTGTCGGCGAGAGGGAGAGAGCGGGGAGCGAGCGCGCTGAGGGAGGGGAGGGAGTAAGGGGCTGGGACTGTGCTCTCTTCCTCTGCAGAAACAGCTCCCTGCCAACACAACGCGCTCAGAATGGCTTTGAAGAGGAGGAGCAGCAGCGCTTGAACATCTCTCTTTTTTTTTTTTTTTTCCTTCCTCCTTTTCTTACTCTTGTAGTTGGTGGATTTTAAAAAGACATTTAGCCCTCAGAGGTTTGTCCTGGATGCTTTTGCTTTTTTTCCTTTTCCCCCCCGCCTCTCTCTTGTTTCCCCCCTTCCTGTTCTTTTTTATGGTTTAACAGCCAGAGGTGCTGTGCTAAATTCTTGGAAGGGGCCCGGATGTACTGAGGATGCATTGCAATTTCACTAAAGGAGGCAGTAGTGGAAAGGATCAGTTTTTGGTGTTTGATGCAATAATGGGAATCAGGTAATAATAAAAGGGGAAATTCTGCAGCTCCATTCTTCCTTGAATTTTACCAAGCCGATTTTCGGAGGGATTAATCTGGACTCGTTTTAAATGGTCAATGAAAACAAGAGGATGTACATTCCAGAAGAAAACCATCAAGGTAAGCCTGAGATTTACCTCCGAGGACCTAGCAACCATTCCCTACCCTGCCCTTTGTCCCTTATCTCTCGGCTCAGTTCAGCCGCCGCTGCCACAGCCAGCGGCAGGCGGAGGGGCCGGGGCAGAGGACAGCCTTTGACACCGGGTTCCATTCGGAGCACATCTCCCCTCGGCCGGGCATGCTGCCGAGAGACCACCCCAGCCCCTCGGGGAACGGGTGTTAGGAAACCCCGGGCAAAGAAAAGTTGCTTTAAGTCGCCGTCGTCGCCTTCTTAGGCGGAGGGGCGAGGAGGGGCGCCCGGCGAGGGGGCTGCGCGCTGGGGCCGGAGGCTGAGGGGAACCGCGTAGCAACCCACTCCTCCGTCTCAGAGGAAGATTAACTCGCAGTGTGGCCGGAATTAAGGGATCTTTCCCAGTTAACGTCGTCCCGGTCCTCCAAACCCCCGTCTGGGTACGGCTTCGTAAGACACCGGGAGAGGAGCCCTTCCCTTCTCTTACGCTATTTCTAATCTCTCACACAAAAGGGGAGGGGAAGGGAGAATTATCTGTTTACACACATATACACCATACACGCTCCCATACTGAAAGAACGAGGGACACCGGGGCTGCCTGTATTAAAATTAAAGTTGGTTTTTACTTGGGACACTGATTTCTCGCGGAGCTCCTCTCAGGATCGCCCGCATCATGGATACCAACCCGTGCTGCTGCTCCTCGGCATTAGCAGACGTCCCCCGCTATTCCCTGTAGTAAAACTTTGTTTGTCCAAACTCCAGAAGCCTTCCCCCGCCCCCATCTCCCCCACCCGCCCAACCCCGATCTGCCTTTCCTGAAGTTATTTTTATCCTATTACCTGCATGGTGTCACCCCCTCCTCTCCCTTCCCTCCAGCCCTGACTGCACACGTCGGTGTTGCAGAGCAGACAGAGCCATTTCCTCCCCTCGGCGAGAGAGGAGCAGTGCTCCGCCGGGCGCGGATGCTGGGCTGCTTCTCCCTCCCGAGCAGAACCCCCCCAGGGCGGCTAACTTCTTCCTCATCTCCCCCTTTGCCCCCGGCCCTGCCCTCAGGGCAGCCCTTCCCTCGGCCGGCGACAACTTGCCTGCCCGCAAACGAACCCCCGCCCTCTGTGATCGAACACCTGCTCGGGGTGCGGGGGTGCCCTGGTGAGCCCCCCAGTCAGCCCTACCCCCGAGTCCCTCGCAGGGGCGGCCGAGGGTGCAGCTGGGGAGGGGCGTCAGCGCTATGGCAGCCCTCAGTGGTGGAGGGGCAGTGGGTTTGCAAGATAACACCATCCTCCTTCCGATTAAATACAGATTAAAAAGAATAAAACCACCCAGCACCCCCACCCCTGGCCACTCTATCGAAATGAGGTGGGAGGGGAAAGGAAGCAGCCCCTGATCCAGAGTGCTCCTTCCAAGTGGGAGCGAGTCCGCAGCACATGCATTCAGCAAGCGTAATTGGGCTGCTCTTCCTGGTCCAGAGCTGATAAAGTGGATGAAGAGCTCAGCCTCCATAGCAATATGCCAACGCTATGGCAACCTAAATCCAGCTCCCTCCTTATCAGCTGCAGTGATTATATAATTGGAGGAACAGTTTTGCATCTGTCTCTTGATGCGGATTGTCATTACTCCCAGGTGAAAGAACAACTTCTAAAGCAAACAGAGAATCAGCCAGGTGGAAGAGAGTTATGTTCCCTGATAGTGCTCAGGCTGCCATTTATTTACAATCTATTTTTATTTTGTGCAAACAGCACCTGAAAGGTTAAATTGATCAGTAGTCAAGAAAACCTGGTGGTGAGGAGACAGGAGCAAACCAATCACAACGTGGAATGGAGCCACTAAAGCAACCACAGATTCCCAGTTGCAAGGTAGTGGTAGAAAGGGAGTGAAAGATGAAGCTAGGTCTGTGATTCTTGTCTACTCCTTGCTTCTAAGAGAGAAGACTAATTTGGATAAGTCTTGCATCTTTCTCAGTTGCTGGCAGCAAGGTAAATGTTCGAGGTACTAGTGATGCAAGACCAATTTTGATGTCTGTTCCTGAAATGTGAGTGACGTGACTAGGCCTCTGCCAGCAGTTGCTCTCTGCACGGGTCTGAGCTCAGCCAGCCCTTTGTCAGCCTACCTGAACAGCCCTTACACTCAGGTATCTGGGCAGTAGGGGAGCTGGTGTAATAGGGTTTACTTAAAATAAATAAATAAAGCATAGAGAGGTCATTAGTTACACTGTGAGGGCTGTGGGGAAGAGAAATTGCATGTGAAAGTGCTTTGTTGACTTCTTAACTGCTAATGTGGGTAAGTCTGTCATACGCTTGTCTTACGCTTTTGAACGTGACTTTGTACCCTGAAAATCTTTGACCCCAAACTAAGAATTTCCTAATTTTTTTTTTATGTTAAAATATTAGCTTACAGTGTTTTCATTGCAGTCTCCTATTGCACAAAGGGGGAGTAAGTAGTATTATTTGTTGATACAGAGACACTTTCCCATCTTCATCTTTTGCCACACAATGGAGTGTATTTTTTATAACCATTAATTATTCATTAATACCATAGAGCACATGTTTGTCTAGAAAATGATGAAAACCCACCTGATAAGCACCAGCAAAAGCTTTCAAAAGTAGCTATATCACATCTAATGCACACGTGGGACCGGATGGAATCCTAGATGGGGCAGCCTTAATGGGCTGCCTCATAATACTTTCAAAACTTGCTCTCCTAACATAAAATGGAAAATCAGTTTGCAAACCCACGTGTTGCAGCTCTCTCCGGGGAGGGACCGCAACGAGCCATCCTGGCCCCTGGGTGGCCGCTCTGGATCTCCAGCGTTGCTCAAACACCTCGTGAGGTTTCGCTGCTGGCCCTGCTGGTGTCCGGCGGGATCTGTCCTGGGGAGATCTGGCGATCAGGCAGGAAATGAAAGCAAGGCAGCAGTTTTTGCTGTGTTTTCCAGTTCTGGGGATTAGGTGGGGAGGGGGAGCGGGGGGGGGGGGTCCCAGGCTGCCTCTCCCGGAAGGTGGCACTGCAGGGCCGCGGAGCCCCGGTGGCGCTCGCAGGGGCTCGGCAGGAGACACTTCCCGGGATGCTCATCCAGACCCTGCTCTTCAGGAGGAAAGGCCAGATGTAGCACTGAGAGATAAGCGTCTATTCCGGAATAAAATTCATTAGGATTGAAGAGCCCCCGTTAGGTCATTTATTCCGTGTAGTAATGATTCTCTGAGTGAAAAGCCATTTCTGACACCCTGTCTGAACTACCCTTCCTTCAATTTCAGATAATGCCTTTGGGCTTTGTCCTTATTGCGTATTTTGAACAGATTTCTACCTGCTGCTTGTAGAAAAGAACCCCCTCAGGTATTTGTCAACCATAATTAGGTCTTCTTGCAACCTCCTTTCCAAACCTGCACATACCCTGTTCTTGAAATCTTCCCCTGTAAGACACTCCTTTCATAGTCCTTGTATCTTCTGTATCTGTTAAATTAAGAACTAATTAGTATACCCTTTATTTCTCAGAAGCCTATTGATAGCGAGAGGGTCAAGTCACAAGCATAGTCCCTAATGCATTTTCTGACCTGAAGTGAGGGTCAAACCCACAAATATTCCCCTTAACTTTGCAGGTATAAATAGAGATGATTGTGTACACTTCACAGCTGATTTCAGTGGAAGGGTTGAAATCTGTCTCATGCTGTGCTACAAGACAAAACCATTGGCTATATGCACTAGAATTTATTGGATGTTTGCTTTCATTTTCTGCTCTATTTTCAGAATGCCAATTTTATTTCCTGTTATTTCTTGGGGAAATGCTTTTCTGTGTAGGAGAAACCATGCTCTTTCCGTGGTGACAAAGTGATCAGATTAGCAAACTGAGTTGTCATTTTTGGCTATTTGTTCTTGTTGTCTTGTTTTGCTATCAGAGCAGACATTAGGGCATAAAGAATACCTCTAAGTGGTCTGAAACAGCTTATCTTCAAGATTTTTGTAGAAAAAAGTCTGAATCACTGCTTAAAAATGCAGCACTTTAATTCTACCCCCCCCCCCCCGTTTAACAACAAACACTTGTATTTATGAAATTTTGTCTTCTTCCTCAAAGTACTTGGAACTTTCAGTAGCTGTAAAGCATTTAATGCTATATAATATGAAATAGCAGTGTAATATAAAAAAAATTAACATAATGTTAAGTAACAGTTCTATATAATACAGTGCACTGCATTTACTTGTGAAAGGTGACTGTAGAGTCTTCAGAAAAGCATTTAAGTGCTTTCAAGCATTTCCTATCCTTAAAAGGAGTATTTAAGGATCCTGGAATTTAAAGTACATACTTCTGAAAGATTGTCTTTGAAACTGTCTTCAGTCACAGAAACCAGTCTTGGTTAGGTCGTCATCAGAGTTCCTGTTGACTGGTTCTACCTGACGTTTGCTCTGCTACCACACACCCTTACCTGGGGTGCTCTCTGCAGCCAAGGCACCTTTACCAACCCACTCTCACTTGCAGCTCTACTCTGCAATCCAGTATGTTTTGGGGGTCACATCTGAGTAATTCACTGCAGCAGATGTGACATGGTATTGCCGTGTGGAACTAATTTATCCTACCGAGATATTTGCTTTGAATTATTTGTCCTCATCTCTTTGTTTCCTCAAAACACTTCAGGGAACATGTTGTATAACTGCGGTGTTACTGGGTATGCTTAGTTTTGGCTTACTTTCTTTCAGTTTTGTGGAAAATGGTTCCATATCCATGCTTAAAATAGGATTTATCTAAATGGCAATCACTCTTAAATTTACTTTTTGGGTGTGTGCTTGTGTGAATTGACATTTGTGGCAATTTGACTCGCTTTGAAGTGTCTTGTTTAACCCTTTCTGGGAAATAATTAAAAGAACAGAGTAATTCCGATTCAGGAACAGCAAATACAAGATCTCTTCTGAGCAAGTGTGTTCTCTAAATTTATTGACTATCAACCAACATAACAGATGTGACTGCACGCAGTAAAAGTCTCTCTTAAATTATTGAACACAACAAATCAGATCAACACCAAACAAAGCTTTTTCCAGTGGCAGATATATGCTCTACAAAACATAATGTTATTAAATAGTTCAATTGCCTGCCTTTTTTTTTTTAAAGACTGGAGGCAAACTCGATATATATTTGTTAATCGTTTATCTGAAACACTGGTTTTATTTAGATAGTGGGGATGATAGGAATTTGAGAGCAAGTGTATTCATCAAAATGTTTATTACTGAATTTCAGCATCATCAATTTTAAGAAGAGAAAACAATATTAAGTGTTCAGACATTGATTACCACTGAATGCTTTTCTTTTTGGTAGTTAAATTGGCATTTCTTCTTGTAATTTTACCAGTGGAAGTTAAATTCTCTAAAATGGCAACTTTTGTTTGTTTTATTGGAGTAAAAACATCACTGTGCATTTAAGCTACTTTTTTTTTTTTAAGACTTTTTTTTTTTTTTTTCTTATGAGAGAGGAAGTCACAGTCAGACTTCTGGGCAGAGAGCAGAGTGATGGGCTTGTGGTGCTTTTGCCAGTGAGCAGGCGTGGGTTTAGGTGGCAGAGTGGCCCTGCTGGGAGCTCTGATAACCAGCGGTGAGGTTCTATGATCACAAATGGACCTGTTGCTCTTTGCAAGGTTGTTGTGGAATACAGCAGGCTCTGCTTGCTACGGTACATAAATCTTTTTCTGAAAGAGCCCTTCAAAGTTTCTCTCAGCTTCTATGGATGGGACACAATCACAAAAGTGGTATAAGCTTCTTTGAGAACTTGAGATGGTTTCAGGGTAGGTCTCTTCCAGCTGGAAGTGTCACAGGTATCTCTGTACTGTGAATAGAGATTTCCAGAACAAAAGGCCTTGCTGAGTTTCTCCCAGAAACCTAAATAGAACATTAGAGGTTTGTTTGGATAGGTGGATTTGACAGTTCATGAGGGGGGTGTGTGTGGGGAGGGGGGTTAAAAAAAGGGGGAAAAGATTAAAACATGTATTGTGGAAGGTGACAGAAGATTTGATGGAACCACATTTTGTCTTTATTTGATCAGACTGGCATTTGTCCAGATATCAAGGTTGAGTTATTGTGATCCATAGCTGAGAGATTATTAGCACAGTTCATCCTCAAGAGATTAAATTGAAGAGAACCGACTGACGATGGCTTTGAAGGTGGTCTGCTCTGTATGTCACCTTCCAAGGCATCTTTCCCAAAAAGTGGTAGAAATCTGTGAGAGGTTAATTTTAACATTCCAATCTATGTTAATATGTCAGGTTGACAGATGAATCCTGCTGTAATTTATAACCATTTAGCTGAATCTAGTTTCTTTCTGTTGGGATGTGTATATACCCACACACAAAATCACTGTGGAAGTGATAATTATAGGGCTTGAATCCAAACAGGATTGGGATCCCAACTTTGATTTAGATTCCTTTTTACTTTTGGACTAAAAAATATAGAAATAACTGTTAAAGGATATTCCCTGGCATGTTAAAAACTTATCTAGGAATGCTAAGACTATGTATCTGTAGAGGACTTCTGTGATTTTCCTGTTTTTTCAGTATGTCTGTGTCTTTTTCGGTCCCAGATATTAAATTCTAAATCTCAGTGGCTGTCCCAGCAGTCAAAACATTCAGAATTGGTGAAAAAACACCAGCAAGTTGAATGTCCTTCAACAGCTGGGGGGAGTTAGTGGAGTACCAGTTAAAGCCCTGTCTGTGGGAAACAAAAAAATAAGGGATTATTTAACCTGGCAGCTGTAAAGAAGTAAAAGAAATCCACGAGGTTCATCAACTGTGAACCAACAAACTTAGCACACTTAGGAGGGAGGGAAAATTTGCTTTGATAAAAGATAAAATATTAAAATAAAGTAATTTTTAAGGGTGACTGGAAATTTAATCGTTTTCAAACCAGACCCAGTAAAAATCCGGCTAATTCCACAGCAACTCTGCATTTTGCACATAAATCTTGAGTTAACTGTTTTAAGGAAAACATTGTTTGAGATCCATCTAACCTTAAAGGACATGTTTAAAATATGCTTCTCTAAATGGTATTGTTATTTATCTAAAATTTTTCAGGTTTTCAGCCCACTATGTGTTTGGTTGCCTTTGGGTATTTTGGAAAAAACAATTAAATATGACTGAACATGACATTATAATTACAAAGTAAATATGCTGTAATTGAGTAATTAACTCAACATTTCTTCCTAAAGGCATTGTAGGAACAAATTTGTGTTACTGATCAAATTTCAGATTCTTTATTCCAAAGGAGGAAAAAAAAGGCTTCTATTCTCCAGTATGGATGGTTAGATATAAGACTTCTTAAGAGTCATTAGTTTTTAAATGTAATATTTTTTTTTTAATTTAATATGTATTATTGATACATCAGATATTTTTCTAATATGAAGTAGTCTCCTACCTATACAAAAAGAATACTCGTGTCTCTTTGCTTGCAGGTCAGTTCAGCTCTGTTAGGCACCAGCTTTACTCTGCTTCATGGATTACTGGCAAAAAGAAAAATTCTGAAGTTGAGACTTGTCTGATATAGCTGTTCATAGTAGAGTTCTGGGTTTTAGCTACAGAAACACTTCAATGAACTGTGTGAGAAGCAAATGTAATCCAGGTGAATCCAGGAATTAAAACTGATGTTTGCTGAAAAAAAGGGGAGAAGGAACTGTTGCACTCAAGTACACTGCATGGTGGATTCATCTTGGACCTTAAGTCTGATACAGATTGAAAAATACCAGGAAGCTGAAGGTGAAGACTGATCTGTAATGCCAAACTTTGCTGGTTTTTTTCTATCTTGTAGTTCCCAAAATAATGTTTTCCATGCAGATCCTATATGTAAATATTAGGAATTTGAATTTAGTTAATTACAAAGGGGTCTGATTTCTTTGGGATGAATTTAACATATTGACAGCAAAGTCAATTGACAGCAAAGTCAGCAAATGAAGTCAGATAAGCCCAAGGGCCATTAAGAAAACAGAGGAAATCCATAGTATTCATTACTCTCTGGAGTAGTGAACAAATAGACTTCTGTGTAAGGAGGAAAGCTTCACCTGTGCGCTGAAATTCCCATATGATACTTAAATTGCCTATTACTGCTATTATAAATTGTATATTGCCTGTTATTATTGCCTATTATAAATTGTATAGATGCATAGAGTGTTTGCAAGTGTAATTTAAATTCGAATTGGTGTCTTTAGAGAGAAGTAAAATGCATTTATGGGGTGAAAATTGAAAGTGATCAGATTTAATTGTGGGTTTAATGGAACTTCAGTATGACTGTATTCAGGAGCAGCATCTAGGTGCGGATTACGGGCAATTTTTACATCATTTTCACCTTTGTGAAAATTTTAAAGGAAAAATCTGAGATTTGCAGGCATCGGTTTGGTGCAGGCAGTGTCAGAGTTGAATTCCTAAATCAGTGAATGGCTTGAGTGCTAGAACTCCAATATCTTGTCTGACAGATTCTCACTGGCTGTGGCTCAATCGCACAAATACTGGGAGTGCAAAACGTTTTGTGTGTTAGCTGGTGTTTAGGATGGGGTGGTCCTGCACGGAGCGGTACGTGCTGCTGAGTTCTCAAAAACATTTCTCTGCAGTTCTGTTTGAGAATTGTTTGCTATTTCTTTAATGTGACAAAGCTTATTGCTTAAATCAAAAACAGGAGAACTCATGAGGGAGTATGTTGAAAAAACAAATTCTTAATTTTGCTTTTGGCTTTGCATTATGACCAAGAGAGTTAATAGTTTAATTTCAATTTTGGATTTGGAAACAAATGCAATTACACAGCGGTGACTGGAATGGAGTATCCCTTGTCATTTCAGTCATTATGGCAAAAGTCAGAAATGAAAGCAGAGAGTGAAAGATTAGGATGAACCTGGCTTCAAGGCTTTTATCTGCTTTAAGGCAAATGGTGTCAAGAAAGATCATAAGAGATGAAAAATTGTGTCCCGATTCACACACAGTGATAAAAGCTGTTATGCATGCCAGGAAATCAGTCAAAAATAACTAGAGGGACTTGCTCCTGGCAGTTCTTAAAAACAACTGAAGTGTTAAAATAAATTTTTTTAAAAAAACCCAACCAGCTATCAAAAATTGAGCATGGGGCTTTACAGGCACCTGGCAGCATCTCTGGGAAAGTGTCGTAGCACGTGGTCAAATGTGAAGTGCTTAAAAAAGGATCACATCTTAAGATATGAATAATTCAACAAAACACTGCAGGAAGTTTTTAATGTTGATAATGCAACTTCTGTTACTTTCTATGAAACATTATGCTTAGACGTCTTCTTAAGTGCTTTTAATTTGCAATGTGATTTACAGGGCTTTTAGAGTGTTTCTGTCGATAGATATGCATTTGACTGGAACAGACATCCTGCCGTTTAAAGGCAAAGCTTGCATTTAAATAAGTACATATGGGTCAGCAGTTCTTTATCTCTTTTTCCAGTACTTAGCATTCTTATTGAGAACGTTGCTGTTATCTTGCTTTGCCTTGATTTTGCTCTTATTTCGCCAGAACACTTTTTTTACTTTTCTTTTGGGGTATGCATTTTTGAGATCTTGTCTGCTGTGCCTTAATGTGGTCTCTCATGAAGAGGGTTAGTGCACAGAATACAGAGCTAGGTCTGACTGGATGTTGCTAAGGATGTTGGCATGCATGCTGCAGGGCCAGAGGATTCATTATTTATGAGAAATATGGATGGGGAAGTCCTACGTGGAGCCAAATCTACAAATATCAGAGGGAAGGAAATTTATTCTTGTAGCACATATCAGTGATGTTTGATACTTCAAAAGGAATTTGATGTAAGCTCATCCAGATGGCTTAATATATTGGTGAATTTTATTACTCGTTTCCCTGTCAGTGTTGAAATATTATTTTAAAATACTATTTAAAGATAGAATTACTGCACAAGATGGAAAACCCCACTTGTCATCTTAGGATTTAAACCTCCAGTTCATGTAGATAGTTGTTCTAATAACAGCAATAGAAAGTATCTAAACCTGATTCTGCAGCTACTGAACAGAGCTCTGACAGATTGTCAAGGGCTGTTTGGAAGATTAATGTAAAGACTGGAGTATGGACATTTAGAGGATCAGGCTGTATTTTAATTTATTTTTGTGTTAGGATGTAGACTTCCAGAAAATCTGTCATACCTCCATAAAGGCTAAATTTCTTTCCTTTTGGAAGACTGGGAAAAAAAAAAACGTGGTCATGATCCCTGTAGTACAAATATCTTCCAGTGTTAAAAACTCTATTGCTCTTCACAATGTGCCACGTCAATAGTCTTGGAAAATTAATTTTCTCTTTCTTCATCAACTATGTTGTGTGTGCTTCTGTGAAGATATTACTCTAGGAGGTACAGGCAAAGAATTTAATATAACATTTAATTTTAGTAAGATCCATGTTATGAAATGATGTGTAGTTACTGATTTCATCAAGCCTGTAGCAGACACAGCAATACTGGGAGGTTCAATCCGTGTGTCTGAGTGCAAATCAAGGGGAGCAACCCCTGCCTTGGTCCTCCTGAGTGCACAAGTCCTTCCTGACTTTACAAGCAAGTTTGAACCTTGTGGTACAATCAGAACAACAGGTTTGTCCTGGTCCAGCTGTGGTGATTGAGGGCAGGGCTCCCAGTGGGTACCCCTGTATAATAATGTCCCATGATTTGCATTATCTCTTTTCAGTTCTTCTGACTCCCCTTTCGTCTGCCTTTGGCCCTCCCTTCTCTCTCCAGTCTTCTCCAGAAGAGACAACCCTCCCCTAGTTACTTTTCCCCCCGTTGTCCCAGCTCTTCTACATCCATATCCAAATCTGTTGCTTCTGATATTGGTCCTCAGCAATCCTGGCCTTATTTGGCACTACTAACAGAGCTGCCTGGGCACTCTTGGCCTTCTGATACTGCCCAACAGTACTGCAGTGCTTCCTTCACTAACTGTGAAGTTCATTCCTCTCTGACTCAACTCCCTTGTAAGCGTGTGGGGATCTGGCCATCCCTCCCAGTGCCACCTATAACTCTTGTCAGCCTCTCTCCTTGTCACATCTGGTAGTTTCTCATGTCATAACCAGTAGTTTTCCATGTCCTGTTCAGTTGCCCAGGCCAGGGCTGAGTCATCTGCCTGCAGCCCTAATGCAAATTATTCTTAGTAGTCTTAACTTCAGTAATGAGTGCTGTATATTAATAAGTAAAGAGGATTCTCTTCTTTGTAAGTGTAAGTGCAGTCTTTCCCTG
Organism: Empidonax traillii; assembly: GCF_003031625.1. Classification (NCBI taxonomy): domain Eukaryota; kingdom Metazoa; phylum Chordata; class Aves; order Passeriformes; family Tyrannidae; genus Empidonax; species Empidonax traillii. Next base: position 2,515,842 of record NW_020955218.1, on the reverse strand, counting down.
GTGGTCATCAGTTTTAGAGCTGGGGGATATAATGGTCACGGAAGGAGGCCAATATCTTGGGTAACTGGAAACAAGTGATCAGACAGGATTATGGGCAGTCAATGCAGAGGTTTTGGTATGAATTTTGAACCAGATAGGTTATGATCAGGATGTGTGTGGTTTCACTCCTGGATGTGAATTGCAGAGATGATGCTTCCCTTGAAAGTAGATATTGCCATGATCAAATGGGAAATGGATAGAAATGGGAACTCTTGCCTGGCATCTACCTGGGGACTGCACGAGGTGGTGTGTGGTATGCACACAGTGTACCTGGTGCTAATGGATCAGAGGAGCTGGACCTCTCTCTTCCTCCCAACTCTACACATACCTATCAGTAGGCACCCCCAGGGCTCAAATAGCAACCTAGAAATACAGACATTCCTGATTTTTATCTGCCACCTTCCTGGTGTCTGTATCATGAGGCATTTTTATTTTTGTTTTCAAATAGCTGGAAAAAATTGTCTTATTCTCAGGAACCATTAGAATGCCTCAGAGATGTCTGCAGTTGCACTGTGCCTACACAGTTGTGAATATATATAGGCAGAAGTATAATTTGCTTAGTGGACCAGAATGAATAAGTGACTGTGATTGGAAGGATCTGGCTGTGTTATGAAAGATTTGGAAAGAAACAGAGTAGTATGAAATAAGAGAGAAGTGGTCTATGTTTTCAGATTGTCATTCTTCATGTAGTAAAACTAATCATTTGGTGTAGATTTCATTTTACCTCACTGTAGGTGTTTAAATTATCTAGCTGGAGCTAATTATTTAGAGTTGGTGTGTAGTCAGTGGAGAGGAAGGCAGCCATGGCCACAGAACATTACAGGTATCTAAAATAGTGGTGCAGGCTGCTTTTTTTGGAGCTTCTTAACTCTGCCTTGACTATATGGCTAAAGCTTTGATGAATAACTTAGACTAAATGTCAGAGTTTGGATTGCTAGAACTAATGGAATGAATTCCACCTTATGCCTTGTGTGTTGATTTCTAATTTTGGTTGGCAACAACAGAAGCATAGTGTCAAGAAAGCAGTTATATGTCTTATATTAGGTTTTAGGAAGTCACCCGTCTCTCAGGTGACCTGTGTGAATGCAAATGCATTAAAGATGTGCCTCCTGCCTGAATGCCTGCTGTTAAATAAAAGGGCAAAGAAAAGCATGATGAGAAAAACAATAACTGGGGAAAAATCTCCATTGGAAATGCATGGAACCTGTTTGTAGAGGAATATCCCTGTCTCTGTCTAGGGTCAGAACAATTAATTTTTCCCAAGACTATGTTTAGGAGTGAGAAATTTTGTGAATGCAAAACAGGGAGCTTCAGGATGGAGATGGGATTTTCCAGGCAGTGTCAGAGAGGGATGGCAAGTGTGCCAGAAGACACAGCATCAGAGGAACTGTGCTGTCATCAATTCAGCCTCGTCCTAGCTAGCGAGTGTGGGTAGCTGGCTGGAATGTACCACATTCACAAGGAAAGATTAATAGTTAGGTAATAGGAATGTAGAGAGGGTTCTCTGCAGTAATTCTTTGGTTTGCATGTGTTGTGCTTTGGGGTGAACAAATCATAGAATCAGCCGAGTTGGAAAGGATCACTGAAATCATCAAGTCCAACCCTTGATCTGCTACCACCACAGTTACTAGACCATGGCACTCAGTGCCACATTCAGTCTCTGCTTAAATACCTCCAGGGATGGAGAATCCACCACCTCCCTGGGCAGCCCATTCCAATGTCTGATTACCCTCTCTGTAAAGAATTTCTTCCTAATATCCAACCTAAAACTCCCCTTGCAGAGCTTAAGACCGTGCCCTCTCATCTTCCTGGCAGCTGCCTGGGAGAAGAGACCAACCCCCACCTGGCTACAACTAGCATGCCTGATTTTGATCATGTCACTTTTGAGTCATTGCAAACTTATACACTAGCAGAGTCTCAAAGAGAAGATAAACCTGAGGTGCAAAATTAATGTGGTCCAGTTAGCTTGGCAACTTTGTTCAACTTTGGACATGTTGGCAGATGGATGAGCTTGTGCCTGCCAGAGCCTGGAGTACCAGGCAGAGTGTGCTGGGTCTGTGATTTCAGCCAGAGGGAGAACCCTTGTCCCTGCAGGATGCAGGCAGAGGAGGGAATACAGTGGTACTCCATTCTGGTGACATCAGAAGAAAAGGTTAACTTGTCTTGGCAGGGCAAGTTTTTATCACCATAAATAAAGGATCGCACACACACACTTTCTTTATACCCTTATACTACTGTATTATCTCAAAGAACACGTACCTTTTCAAAATGTCTTCCTCTCACTGCCACAAGCAGGGGTACAAAGTCTTTATGTATCATCCCGATATCTCTTCAGAGCCTCTATTCCCACAATTTGCAGCCTTGCCTCTCGCATACTGCCCTTTGCATGAGCTCCACACTGACCAAACACCTGCTGTGCCCTGGGAGAAAGGCTGGGCTGTGACAGCTGGGGTATGTGAAGCACCTATTACAGCTTCTTGAAGAGCACCAGTGAGTGATTTTGCTCACAGAAATTGTCATCTGCGATGGGGCAGACCAGCTCAAAGCAACACCTGCCCTTCCCATGAGGTGCTGGTGAAATAATTGAACTTTGTGGGCTCAGTTTTGAAAGCTGAATTTTGAAAATAGGAAGTGAGGGGATTTTTTAAAATGAAATAACAACCTTTGAATGTAGTGTTTCCCATTGGTGGCTTGCAGTTTAATCTCTCTGTAGAAATCAAACATATGCTTTGCCTCTATGGAAAGCTATTCTGTGATTTTGCATGGGGTTGTCTATGATGTTTTCTGTCATCGTTTCACCATTTGCTTTTGAATGCTCATTTACTGCCTGTGCCTGGTAATGATACAATGACTCAAAACTTGAGACAAGAGAATGTTTCAGGAAATGTATAGATTTAAGTGGGAGTAGTTTACTTAAAAAAAATGTAACTGTTTTTGTAACACCGCTTGTCTGATCAAGCCATTGTGCTACAAATAACTTGAAATACGAATAATAATGAAGACCCCCCCGTCCACCCGTGAAAATGTTCCATTTATCCCACTGCAAGCCTCAAAAATATGTTGCAAAAAATACCTTTTTACAGAGATGTTTCTGAATGATGTATTTTAAATTTCATCCTGATAGCTTTGTGTTTCCTACTGTCCTTGGGCTGTCTGTGGATAACAGGTTTTTGAGGACATCTGCCAAGCTGAAGAAGCTCTCACAGCAGTTTCCGAATCCTCCTGTTTGATCACCAGAAGGGACATTAGAAAATTACACAGGCCTGACCTGGGGAGACAAAGTGGAAGTGGCCCTTGACACTTCACAGTGAAGTTTCTCTGGTTAGACCTCCTCACAGTTAACAGTGTATACTTATTAGACATCTGAGTTTGCTTAGTTACAGCTACCAAATATTGAATATAAAAAGGGTTATTCCAGTAAGTTAAAAGGGTCATGGGGTGTCAAAAACCTTTTGTGTGCTCATGCTGATGAATTCCCATTAATTTTTTTTATTCTCTTTATATAAGACTTAATGATTCATATATTTTTTAGTCTTTCTCTGAAGATATTATCCTACCCTACATTTTCTTCTGCTTATTTTTCTCATTTCTTTAAACTATTTCATTATTCTTTTCGAGGTATGGATTCTATAACTGGGGCCTGTGGTGCTGTGTTCCATAGAAATGCTCTGTACAGCCACATTCCCTGGACTTTACACTCACACACAGGTGGAAACTCTGTCAGGGCCACGTTGTCTGTCTGTTGGTTCACTCTAACCATTAGTTAGATGCAACAACTGGCTGTCGGGACAAAGCAGCTCAGTCATGAAAGAGGAGTTAAACCTATGTGCAAGCTCTACCTCCAAGGAGGGAGGACACAGAACTGGTGGCAAACTCCAGCAGTAATGAGAGATGCTTAATCCTTGTTAATAGGCTGGATGTTTTAGGGTTTTCTGTGATGCTTTTGTTTGTTGGTTGGTTGATTTGGGGTGTTGTTTGGGTGTTTTTGGTGTGTGTGTGTTTTTATTTCTTTGTTATTGCTGCTGTTTTCAAATGAACAGCAGAAACTTAGAATCTCTTGACCAGTGTTCCTATGCTGTCAGAGTGAATGGTTTATAGGAAATACCTCGCTTCTTTTGTGATGCTGATCCTGCAAAGTACAGAGCACTTCCCAAGAAAGGAACAGGAAAGCCTCAGCTTTCACCATCTTTGGTGTGATGTGAAAACTCTGAAGGCAGAGCTGGAGCAGCAGCTGGAGCACTAACTCAATGGTAGTTCTAAAACAGTGTCTGTTGAGTTCTAAGCAAGTGCTCTACAAACCTGGCATGGATCTGCCTATGCCACCTTTGCTCTGCCGTGTGTAAATTCGGTAATGATCAATGAATCTGCTTTTACATAAGCAGGAGTCCTTATTTTTAGAAAGAATCTATAAAGACTGTCTCAAACATTTGTCTGCATCTGCTGTAGAAAAGGTCACAGAGAAGCTGCTTAACAATGTTTGTATAGTCAACCAGTGACATAAGAACTATTTTGGGGTTGCATGTTATAGTGTTCAGCCTGAGATGTAAACCAGACCCTGATTTTCCTCGTATAGGTGCTTACAAAGATGCTCTTGCAAATTTTCCCCCCTTTTATTATCTTCTCCCCCCACCCCCTTTTTCTGCAGTCGCAATCTTCTGATTTAGTGCCTTATTTAGCTTGGAAATGCTCTTAACTGGCAGAGCAAGCCGAGAGTGCTTGTTTTTGCATCTGCATATTACACGTGCTTAATATTTAGACACAGAACATCCAGTAAGAAAATACCAGTAAATAAACACATGTTAGGGAAAAGTCTGAATGTTGGAGATAGAATGTATTCTCTTAGGCACCAAACAACACAGTAAAAGTATTTTTCTCTATGCAAAGTGCTATAAAAATCTGACTGTACATCTGTTAATGCTTTGATACCTCTAGATCACAAAGGTCTAGTTTGAGTAAATGAATGGTTTTGTTTGTATTTTTTTTTCTTTTAATTGTCTTTTAATATCACCCTGAAATTGAACCAAGCCACTGTTTTCCTTTGTTGTACAACATGGTTTACATTCATGTGGTTAGTCATTTTCTGTGGTTTTGTTTAAAGGAGGGGGGGGTTTACAAGGGCTTCCTTTTCCTTGCTTTGCAGAGCATTTTGTATATGGAGCATTTCCGTGAGATTTTGTGGATGAAAGGAAATAGATAGAATGGAAGAAGCTTTTATTCTTCCCTCAGTTCAAATTTTGCCATTGTTTTGCATGATCTCTTTCTAGCACCTTAATGATGCCAAGTTACAAAGAACCCTCATGTTTGAATACTTTGATTTTGTATAAAATTATTCAAAAATAAGAACATTAATTACATGACTGAAATTGGGAGAAACACCAAACTTTTCTACTTGCACTTTCTTAATTCTTAGTATTTGAAATAACTCTTTGTATAGTTCATTTCAAACTTTCCTCTTCAGTTGCTTTTTCTGATGTTTTGTTGGTCTTACTCTAAGCAGCAGGGCAAGAAAAAAAAATCATATTTTAAAAATAGAAAAATGTGTTTTTTAGAACACTAAGATTAACAGCTGAAATCAAAGCCAGTTTTGACACTTGAAACATCTTATAATACCTTCTCCTTTGAAACTGCCTGCATTTCAAGAAGGGGCTGCATCTTTAATTTATTAGGATATTGCAGACATAATCTAAAATTAGATAAATGCAGTTTAAAATAAATTTCTGCCTTTATGAAAAGCAACAAATAGGTCTGTAAGCAACTGTTTTGCGTGGGTGCTAATGACATAATTTATAGATGTCTGGTTTTCACCGAGTATAATGCATCTCTGAAAATTAGAGAGATTATATATTTATAGACAGATATATGGATAGGTAGATATATTCTTCTAATTTGTATGCCCAGTACCTGAATGAATCTTTGGCTTGGGTGCCTGTTGTGGTCAGTTCTTACAGTTCTTACACATGGACTCAGAGCAAAGGATGACACTGAATAGCCAAAGAGCTTGATGAAATGTGACCCCTTTGAATGAGAGGCTAAAAAGGAGGAGGATGTGGACCAGATGGCCTTCGGAGATCCCTTTTAACCCAAGTTATTGTGTCATAACACGGATTAATGGCTTCCTGACGTGGGTATCATCACTGGCAGGGAAGGCTGGCAGGGAGTACTTAGGGCTTGTATGGGAAGTTTGGAAATACACTCTCCTTTTGCACACTCACTGAGCTCTTTCCAGCTAACTCTGCCTGCTGTCTGCATCTGTGCAGCTGAACACTGACTCCATCAACAGAGAGAGGAAGCAAAAGCCCTCAGCCTGTTAGAATTGGCAGTGCCTATTATTCATCAGGCCTGATCTCCACTTAGATCTGGATGCTAAAGTTTGATTTCTTTCTTTTGTGTATGTGTCTGTCTATTGGAATTTTCATTGTCTGTAAGTCAGATACAGACCTATATAGAGATCCCTTTGTGCTTTTTAGTCATCATCTGATGTGACTGAGAACAGATTGCTATTTTTGGACTGAGAATACTATGAGTTGTGGAAGAATTGTGATTGATTTTTCTAGGATGAGGAATATTGAAATTGCAGGCTTTGAATTATTTAGATATCATACGCTTGTACACATTTTCCAAATTGTCACGTTTTGGACCAAAAGCAGCTACAGAACTGGGCTAAAAGCAGCTGCAGAGTTGCTCTCCACCTTGTGCACAAACACATGTGCATGCATGTGCTCCCCAAAAATAAATGGGAGTCATCTCATTTAATCCACTTAAACTTGTTGTGCAATTAAACTTATGTTTTAGATTACTTATGTACGGTGTGAAGAGAGATTGGCACTTTGAGCATCTGGTTTCACTTGTATTTCAGACTTAAGGATTGAAGAAATGATCCTCTGCACTGACTATAGAGAGGGTTTAGACAAGATCCCTTTTTTTAAGTGTTTCAGGTAGGGTGAGGCAAATCACATGAAGAGGTTCCTGTGTTCATTTTTATCCCACTCTGAATTCTCAGGCAAGGAATCTGGAGACCATCTAATACAGTGAAGATTATTTTTGAAGTGTAAGAGCTTAAATTCTGCAAAGAATTTATATTTAGATTACTCACTATGTGAAAAGTAATCATTCACCACTAAGAAAATGGTGAGCAGTCAAGATGACCAGTTTGTCAGAAGGATGCAACTTACTGAGTTGCAGTTTATCTCCAGAGGAATTTTACCGAAGTCAAGGAAATTTTACCGAAGTTGTGCTCGATCCCAGGATCTGTAATGGTGGTAACAATAACTTATACAAATGGTGGAAAAAAACCCCAACATTTAAACAAGAAAGCTGTCTCTTGGTGTTTCCATTTGAGGGTCAATGCCTGGAGTTTGCCCAAGAAATCTGATACTCCTTCAAGAAACTTGCCATAACATATTTGCATGTTACTGCAAAGGTTTTGTGCTGACAGGTACCCTAAATATTAGGTACCCTACTTTAAAAAGGTGCATTGATGCACTATATGAGATGTGCATCTGTAACTGCCTCAAGTGAGGAACTTTGCTATTTAATTTATATGTCATTTGTGCTTTGTGCTCTGCTGGAGATTGCATTATCCCAGCAAAACCAGAATAGTTTTATGTAAAAACCCTTGCTAGACATTCCTTCAAACACATGGCTAATTGGGTTTTCTCATGCTTATTTGAGACAAATACTAATATTCTTATTGCTAAAAAGGTCTTTATGCCCCTACTCCTCCATTGCTGTTTTTGAGTTGTATGACTGTTTCAGTGAGCTGTGGTTGAAGGAAAGTGTTCCCTGGCTTGACTTCTGCGAGTTTAATCTAAGTACCACCAGAAAACCAAAAAAGGATTCTGTGTGAGCTTTCGTGATCTCTTGTAGCTTGAAAGCCACAAAGGAAAAAAAAATCCCGATGTTTTGAAGGAAATCGCCCTCTAAGCACCTCTTCACCTGAAGAAATTTATCTCGTAATAGAATTTGTAATTCAGCTGAGTTGTAATACAGACTTCTCTGGTTCAAACTTTTCGTATTACACACTTGCCTCGGGGCTTATAATTTAGTAGGCTTCATGCTTTTGCACTTCTTCCTCCTCTCTCTAAGAAAAAAAAAAAAACACCTCACTTCCCAGTCTAGTTCTCTTGAATCCATAGTTACAGAAGAGAAAAATCTGAAAGTAGATTTTTGTGACTGCTGAGACTCTTCCAACTTTGTGCTTTCTCGATTCTTCTGGGTAAGGTGTGACAAGATGGCTCTGGTGAAGGAGGCAGAACAGACTTATATTGTTTCAAAATTGAAAGTGAAAACTTTAAAAGAAGAAACACTCAAGTGATGAAATCTTAGATGATAATTTCTAATCACCTCCTGATTAGAATGGGGAGAGGCAGGGATTCTGTCTTTTTCTGTTAATGTACACTGAACTGTAAAAACTCAAATTCATCAGTAAATAGGAATAGAATTTGCTTTTACTACAAGTACAGGGTTGTGTCATTTACTAAAAAATTAAAACCAATGCAGCACAAACAGTGCCCCCTCTCCCAACACTCCCCCCACCAAAAAAAAAGGAAAAGCCCCAAAGCAAAAAGTCACGACCCACCGCAAACACCTGAACTGTGTTCATTGAAAACCATAGCATTTTCAAATAGAAAAGTAAGGGAAATCTTGAAAATTTCTTATCTTAGTGCAAATGGAGGAATATCTTGTTAGGAAGCAATGAGTTTGCGACATACTCTGAAATAAAGTATATTTGCCTGGAGAGAACTATGTACGCGGTGATGTTAAGGGAAGAGTTGTCCCATGGTTTATTCCAGTGTTGATAGTGATTTATTACTGCTTGTATTCTTGCTGGGCCTTATTCATGAGCCAGGAATCCCTTGTGCTGGATGTTCTACCAATGTAGAATCTCTTTCTGAGAAAATTCAAAATCTAAATAGCGCTGACAAAGTTACAATAATTTACCATGCAGTGTCAGTAGTTAATTTTCACGTGTAAATATTTAACTTGGAGGCGTTCAATACTGGAAGTGAGAGGAGCTTGTACACTTGGGCTCTTCATTGAAATGGACTTTTTCCCCCCCCACATTGCTAGAAGTTCATTGTTTCTTCTGTTAATAGCATGAAGGAAAAAAAAACAAAACACCCCACCTCTCTTCCGGTTGCAAAGCATGCAAAGCATAGTTCTTCAATAATCTTTTTGGGTTTTTTTGTTTAGATTTTTAAAACTGTTTAGTCTCAACTATGGCAAACAAACCATCTGAAATCATGCATCTTCTCCGTGCGTGTGTGCGTGTTCTGAAACCCCAAAACAATTTACAGGAAAAATTCTTTAACTCTCTTATCTGGGCTAACAACTACACACTGAATTTTAGTCTGATGTGATGTTTAAAAGTGTGTGTCTCTATTATAAATTTTGTTATGGAAAAAGGCATAGTTCAGGTTGCAATCTGGCTTTTATTATAATTTGTATCCCTAATTACAAATTGCCTTCAGAAAAACACTTGTTTTTGGGAAAAAAACCCCCTAGTGTCACTGTAGCAGTTAGCTGTCAGAAATAACGTCTTGACAACTTTTTTACAAAGGGCTAATAAAGAAAAATATCCAAATCATGTTTTAAAGCTTGAGGGATTTACATGTGTGCAGCCTTGCATTCACTAGGGGAAACTTCTAGGCATGTCAACTGAAAATTTAATGAAGGTTTCTGGAAAAAAGAACCTGCTGTCTCATACAACTAAATGTGTTTGTTTCATGTCAAGATTTTAAACTCTGTGCATGGCTCGTTGTTGTCTTGAAATGCTGAAAGGCTTTTAGACTTTTAATATTTGCAGAGTGATGTTTTAAAAGCAAAGAAAGAGAGCTCCAAACTGATTTTAGCTGAAGGTCCTCACCTCCTCCCCACTGTGGAGAGAGGAGCATGCACATAAAGTCTTATGAGGTACTGATGTTGCTGTGATAATCTAAAGGTTTGAGTGAAGCAGGGTTTACTCAGATAGGTCGCTTTTGGTACATCAAATGATGAGTAAACATACCATCTTTCTGTACAAAGGCCTTTCTTCATGCCAAACTTGCTCTAAACCAACAAAAGAAACTACTACTCACTATAAATCTTGCCTCGAGTGTGTGATTCCAGATAAATGTTTTTCTGGCCTGGTCTAAAAGACTTAAGAGTGTGGGAGGTACATCCTGACTTTTTCTTGCTGCGAGAAAACACTGCTTCTGCTTATTCCCTGTGAGCATGGTGATAGATATTCCCTTTCTGTTTTTTGAAATAAAATATACATACATATGTATCTAGAAATAGATATTAAGCCCAGATATATAATATGTGTGATTATAAAATGCGTATATATGCACACTAAAAGGCTGTTATCATACTTTCCTCCCCCTCACATCTTCAGGAACAGCAGTCTGAGTTCTGTCACTCCTATTTCTGTGGCTTTGCCTCATGGCTCATGTTTTCTAGGCCTTTGTCTGGTCTCCTTGCTTGCTTTGGGCAGCCTCAGCTGAGCTGTGTCTGTGTTGGAGTGTGGAACCCAAAATTGCCCCCTGTATTTCAGCTGAAACCCTGCCCATGCTGAGCTCAAGAGAAGGATTCCTTGTCGTGTTGGATGAATTTTATCCCTGTTTATGTACTGCATTGTGGTGGCTGCATTTTGATGGGAAGAAGGCAGTGTGACAATATCAACCTCTGCTCTGTTGCAGATCTATTGTAAAGCTCCAAGACTTTTCTGGAAATAATTTGGGCAGACGATTCATTTTGCTTAAATAGTTTGCATTTGTCCCTGCTGAACTCCACTCTGTTTTAAAGACTTTTGCTTCAATCGATGAAGTTCATTTTAAATTCAAATCGTGTCCTTCAGTGTATTTGCTTTACCTCCCAGCCTCACAGTTAACTGCTTGTTTAGCAACACTATTCATTGTTTAATCATCCAGATCATTAATTGAACGGAATCAAAACATTGAACAGAATCAGATCCAGGGCAGGGACTTGGGTACCTCTGTGTGACACATCCTCCAGTTTAGGCTGTGTACCAGTGCTAACAGCTCTCAGGCATCCACTGCTCTTGTACTCACGTTACAGCAATTTTACTCTTGCTCATACATCCCTAGCACCAGCATTCTTACGGAGTTATCACACAAGACCTCATAAAGCTATTAGTAAAGTCAGGAGGCATGGACCCTACTGCTTCCATCTTGCCTGTGAATTCTGTTACTCATTCTGGCAGAAGCTCATTTTCTTTGACACAATGTATTCATGAAGGATTTTTGTCTCTTGCTCTTTTTCTACCTGTCCTCCAGGTATATTTCTTTTTTTTTTTTTTTTTTGAAGCTGAAGTTAAACTGGATTTGATGCCTCCCTTCCACTCTTTCAAACTCCATTCACCCTTTCTCAGTCCTCTGAGATCTCTCCTGTCTTCGTTCCAATCTTACAGTTGGAAATGATACCTGTTTTGGTTTGGGGGATTATTTGTGTTAGTCTCCAGCTCTTGATGGATTTTCTTTTGTAAAATTGATGCAAAAAGGTCATGTAACACTTAATCCTTCTTGCAATCATCTGTCAAATGCTCTCCTTTTTCCATTGGTTAATGGATCAATGTTTTCCACTTTCTTCCTCTTATTAACAGATGATCTCATACACTGACTTTTTTTTTTTTTTTTTTGGTGTTATTCTTCATGCTTCTCCTTTGGACACCTCTCACTTCAATATTTTATAACTGTTTTCCTGTGTACTGGAATAGGTCTCACACATGATCTTAGTAGTGTGACCAGTTTCCTGCTTTCTGTTTGCTTTCTTTCTGAATTCAATTAAGACACTGTGATTTAATCAGTCTTATATTTTACTGTACCCATCTTTCCCCTGCTTTGGGGAAAAACACAGCTGTGCAGCACAGTTTCAAGGTTTGCATTTTTAGGATTCTGGTGTTTTTAAAGTGCTGGAAAAAAAGAATGGTGACACCCCACATTAGGATAGGTCTATTTTCATTTCATCATCATGGCTAGGCTTCGCAAACTAAGATTTGAGAGGGGCTCTACCCACGCTTGCTACAAGCGTGCTGATGGCTAAAAAGGCCAATGCGAGATAGACAAGTCCGGTTGCAGAACGTACAGCAGAAAGACTCCCCAGGTGATATCGACAAGACGCGATTCTTTCTGCGTTGTCTTTTCTCCTCGAGAGTGATCCTGCATGTGTTCTCAAAAGCAGCAGCAGCGTTATAGATGGTGTGTCTCCAGGCCTCCCGATTGGAGGCCAGGGTAGACCAATGGTGGTGATCAATATGGCCAAGGCTGAGGGATTGTTTCAGGC
>NW_020955218.1:2462743-2503048 GCF_003031625.1 Empidonax traillii | reverse complement strand
GGGCTCCTCTCTTGCGGCAGCCAGTGGCAAGTTCCCCATAAAGCATGATCTTAGGGAGGAGATGATCCTGCATCCTGGAGACGTGCCCTGCCCAACGCAGCTGAGTTCTCAGCAGCATGGCCTCAATGCTTGTGACTGCTGCCTGTTCAAGGACAGATGTGTTGGACACGAAGTCAGTCCAGTGGATGTTGAGGATTGTACGGAGGCAGCGCTGATGGAAGCGTTCTAAGAGATGCAAGTGGTGCCAGTAAATGACCCAGGATTCAGATCCATATAAAAGAGTAGACAGTACGATGGCTCTGTAATTCATTTAAGGAATTAACTGAACACAAATTCCTTTACAATAAACATGTGGCTAACTAGATGAAGTCAAAAAAAGCCCTTAAGTTGTGATTTTATTGTGCCAATAACTTGCCCGCATTTCATACCAAATGGTCACTGCTTAGCTGGGGTTTTCTAATGGTGCTTTTGAGATAGTTAGTAGGTGACTTGACAGACAGTATTAGAATGCAAATGCCACTTATAAAGTCTTTAATGGTCATCACTGTATATTTTAATAGTGATTTTGGTGATTTACTTGCAATCTTACGATGTCAGATGCTTTGAGCATTGTTGTTCATTTCCTGCTGTATAGCAACCTTACCTTTTACTTCTGTGACTTAACTCTGATTTTTGAGACCCGTGCTTCTGTTGTTTCTGCATCTGTTTTAGTTCTGCAAATTCTTGTTTTGCAAAAATGAAAGTCTCTCCCAAAGACTTCGTAATCAAATTTGTTCAGTTGTATGGCCCCTTCTGTTTAATTATTCTTCAAATGCTTAAACTCTTGATCCATAGCATGGAAGTACTTGGGAGAGAAGAATTCTGTGCACCAGCTGGACAGAGTCAACAATACAAATTCTTACTAAAGGGTGGTAGGGATTAGCAGTGTGATGATGCTGTGGATCACAGTGCTTAGTGAGTTATTGCATTTGGGGGGGGGGCTGAATCTCCATTTCCTAGTTCTGGTCAACTTCTAACTTAATAACAATGTAAACAAATATGATTCAAGTGATTAAGGTAGCGTGAAACTCTATTTGTAATGGGGAAATTTACTGAAGTACTTTAACTGCTACGTTGCAAAAAGAAAACAGAAAATCCAGTAACTGCAGCTCTCAGGTTACAGCCAAGTTTTGTGCTGGGGGAGAAATGAATGCCATAGGTGAAATTTCAATGTGGTGCCTCACGAGTTCAATATGTACTGTTCTTACTTCCTAAGAAGTAAGCAGCAAGCATTTAGATTGTAGCATAGAATTTCATTCTCTCTGAAATTCTGGCTATGTTATCCTTGAAAATATTTTGCTCAATTCTTGAATATACCTTCCATGAAACTGTGTGAGCTTCACTCTTAAATTCAACCTATTTCCATAAACTGCCTCTAGAAAAGCCATTTGTCACTGCCATTAGCCATTTGGTACAGATATTGTCTGCAGCCTCTGAGCTTCATAAAATGGACAGATCCTTATCAGTAATCAATATTTGCAATATTTGTTAATATAAATCTGTCATTACTGACTCATCATTTGAAATGAATTTGAGACGAAGTACTTTATTATGGGACTGGTGATTGTGGTAGAAGCAAAACCTATAAAACTACCAAAAGTGTGGGATCCTTAACTTTGCTGGCATATCAAAGTCAAAATGCATGGACTTGAATCCTCATGTGGAACATAACTAATAAGCAATAATAATGAAGACTCTTGACACATTCCCAAATTGCATAAAGGTCTTCATTAAGATGCAGCAGCTGTTTATTTTCAGGACCACATGGTCTAGTCAGCATGATAAGAACACAGTGGAGAGGGATCAGCAAGACTGCCTTTAGTGGAAAACACACACATCTTTCTTATCCACTCTAATGGGTCAGTAAAGAAGAGTTGACTTGGAGAATAATCAGAGTAATTTTCCATTTATTTTTTTTCCTTTCTGGCATGCCTTAGGCTAGGGAGGTCAAATAAATGCTAAAGAAAAAAACTGGATCTGGAACCAGTCTGAAAATAAATATACATCCCATGAGTAGTGCTGTGTACAATTTGCTTAGCCTTAAAAACTAAGTTTGTCTGCCAGTTGATTGCCTGCTTCATCGAGGAAATCTGCTTAGCCTGTATGATTCTGAAAGCTCCTTTTCTTCAGTTTCAAAATCTGAGGGATGTGAATTAACTATTTCCCATTCCTTGTTTCTTTCAGCTTTCCCTTTCACATATCAGTCACATTACTCACCAGCTTCCTTCTGGCTGGTTTGCAACTAGGAGATTTTTCAGTGAGCAGTGACAAGCTCTGGATTTTCCTGCTATGTAATGAAACTCTAACAGCCTTGAAATCTTATTGGCAATGCCTGACATAAAATAACACCTGACTCTATCATGTCCTTCCTTGCAATTCAATGAGATGAATTTAAAAACCTTATATGCTTTCTAGGTAGAGGCATATCCTGTTGCACTCTGTGTGTCAATGTAATTGTATTTATTCTACCTGCTTTAATTCATTAGTAGTGCAGTCAGTGCTCTGATACCTTGGCACTGCACATCCAGCCATGAAATATGCATCTTGGATAATTATTTCTGTTCAAGAACAGCTTTCCAATGCCCTGGGTTTGAATGTCTTTCAGTTGATATTGTAAATGAAACACCATGTGAAGTGGTCTTCTGTTTGCTTTGTCTAGTAGCCTATAAGGAGCCCGGCTGACCTGTTTAGTGGCACCATATTTCTACATTAGTCTCAAGTGGAACATGGTCAGTAGTAGACTTTGAGCTTACTTTGAAATAGAAGGTGGTCTGACTCCTTTATGGGTTTCTCCTGTCTGCCCCCTGCACATGCACTCTTTCTGAAGCAGAGTCTGCTGCTCAGATATAGGGCCAAACACAACTCATGGAGGGTGCAGTGTTTTGAAACCGAGCTCTACTTTTGAGACCTGATGAAGAACAAGATCTGTAGACTCCTTTAACCTGTATCTCAACATATGGGCCACAGCCAAATGTTCACAACAAATAAAAGTAGGCTCTTAAATATTATATAGGGCATACCTAAACATGGTGGTGTTCTTAATCACAGTTTGCTGTTGAGACTTTGTGTAGATTCGATATTGCACTTTTATAACATGTAATTTTATGTCTTCTGTAAAGTGTCTGTAATAAAAGTCCTATAATCCTTCTCAAGTTCTTACAGAACTCAACTCAAGCTCCAAGAAGTAAGGGAATCCATTTTGAAGTTTCAAAATTTGCTCTGTTTGAAGTGACTGAATTTTTGAGTCACTGAAAAAGCCTCCTTGAAGAGGCACAGGTGACTTAACTGTCTTTACTGAAACAATGGAACAATTACACCAGCCTGAAAGGGTGACTTTCATTTTTTGTACTGCTGAGACCTTCTAAATATCAGGCACATGTCACCTGATGAGTATATTCTATTATTATGATTGGACAAAAGAATATACTGCCTCACTCTTGATTAAAAGAGCAGCAACAGTTGGGACTGCTAGGTCTTAACATTCTTGTTAACATATATTTTTTAAGCAAGTGTTACACTATTGATTCAGTATTTTGTCTGTCTTAAAATCAGTTTATCAGGATAAGGAATAGGTTCTGATTTCTAAATATATGTTGGTTGGCCTAAACTATCTGCAAACTTGCCTTTGTGTTCCAGTTTCTGCTTCAGTGCACCTTTTGGTCAGGCTGTTCTTAGGCTTATACATTTGTACATTTTGCAGAGGGAATCAAGCTTATTGTTAACATTTGCTTTATCTCGAGATAATCTTGAAAGTGTAAGGATTTTTATGGTAGGAGTTGAGAGTCTTATTTGGGTGCTTTGTCACATACTAAAGAGCATAGGTAGTGCCTGTCTGTGTGTTAAGGTGATGAGACCTGTCCTCACCTTTTGAGCTTTCAAACAGTCCCACTTGCAAAGTGTGTGGCTAAAAAAGCCAATGGATAGTTTGTTTTCTGTGAATCCTGGAGGCTGTATTGATTGGAGGCACTTGTAACAGCTCAGTATCCATTGGTCTTGTTGAGAGTCTCTTGCAAGATGAAGGATTGCGTAGTATGAGTTCTTTTAAAATGAAGAGTTTGAATTGAAGGAACAAGCTGATAGTAAATGGATATCCTACACTTAATCTTATCCCTTGATTTTACTGATACTGAAGGTTTTTAACACCACCGATTATCTCTCCTGCCATTTAGAGAACGCCTTCACAAATTTCTGTCTGTTTTATTTGATTTTCACTTCTTTCCCCCCTGACACAGGTTCCAACTATGGGAGTCCCCGCCCGGCTCATGCCAACATGAACGCCAATGCAGCTGCAGGGCTTGCCCCAGAGCACATCCCGACTCCGGGGGCAGCTCTGTCCTGGCAAGCTGCGATCGATGCCGCCAGGCAAGCCAAGCTGATGGGGAGCGCTGGCAATGCGACGATATCCACCGCCAGCTCCACGCAGAGGAAACGGCAGCAGTACGGGAAGCAGAAAAAACAGGGTACCACCACAGCCACGCGTCCTCCCCGCGCACTGCTGTGTTTGACACTCAAAAATCCCATCCGGAGGGCCTGTATCAGCATCGTCGAATGGAAATATCCTTTCTGCTGTTCTCGATCAGAAAACTGCAGATCGTTTGGTGCCCGTCAGGTGCCGTTCGGAAGCATGGGGAAATCAATACCTTAAGCTGAAAGGCACTGCTGGGAGCTCAAAGTACATGAATAGTTTTTGATGTCTTAACTGAGATCATTTATGCTGGGGGAGGGGGAAGGGAGGGAGATTAGAGCTGAAGCCTTAACTACACCTGTGTGTTAGAAACCACTGGAAGTTTAAATGATGAAGGTTAGGGGTTGAATTCGGCTCTTTTAAAAACACATGGCCCAGACTGAAATGGATGGGAGATATTCAAAGTATCTGAGGCTGGAATTGAACTGAGTCTATGGGATTGATAGCAGCTCCTGGCTTTCCTTTCTGGGACTTCGATGAGGTGTTTTTTTGTTTGTTTTTGTTTTGTTTTGTTTTTTATAATTTTTGTTGGTTGGTTTGGTCTGGTTTTTTTGTTTGTTTTTGGGGGGTTGTGGCTTTGTTTTGTTTGTTTGTGCTTCGTTTTGTGGGGGGATTGTGGTGGGTTTCTTTGGTGTATGTTTTTGTGGGGTTTTGTTGGGTTTTGTTTCATGTTTTTTGGTTGGTTGTTTGGGTTTTTTTTGGTTTGGTGTTTGTTTTTGGGTGGTTGCTTTCTCGCAGGTGCTACCAGTCAACAGCTCTGGTACTTTGAATTTCATGTTTTATTTGATGATCATGTGACATCACACTCTACAGTATGGAGAAAAGAATGGGGCAAAAGGAGGAGGTAAAAGCCCCCCCAAATTTATGCAGTAAGATCCTGAAACAGGGCGAAGGACTGTTAATTTTATTGGAATTCCACTTAAATGAGTAAGGCTCAGTAATGTATGGTAAGGGATAATGCTTATCTAGAAGAAGGGAAAAAGAAACACTTTACAGTAATCCTGCGACATGTACAAATGCAGTGCAGAGCCAAATCTAAGTGTCTGAACATGAGACAGACTGTGTCATAGACAACAGATAACCACTGACACAGAACTGCAGAATGTAAGGATCAGTGCTGCTCCCCTGGAAAGCCATTGACAGTTTGGCCAAAGCTTGAAGTGCAAGGAGCAAAGCCTGTTTAGTCACCCAAGGCTGATCAGTGCAAGCTGGAATTTCAGTATTTGGTGTGAAAAGCAAGCTGAAATAAAATGTATCTCCCTTGCATCCCTGAAGAGAAAACAATACTAACCCTAATCACAGGCTAATGGGGTGCTTCAGTAAACCAAAAGAAAATGCATGTTTTTAGGGATAGATAAGCTAGTCAAGGGAAGGTTGTACAGAACTTGGCAGTAGTTAGTATGATAAAAAATGAATTAAGGCATTTTAAGACAATATGATAATATTATTCCTTTGGGTGTCTGGTGGGATTTTAGAAAGGTGAAAACAGAAAATGGGTATATTAAATATTGCTGACATAGACGTATTTTTCAGATGAAGAACTTGTTAAAAACGCCCCTGTCAATTCTTAGATGTCCTTAAACTGCCTGCCTACCAATTCCTTTCTTCTTAAGGTGCTAATTTTTAATCCCCTGATTAGGTTTGCTGCTTTTTATTGCTTCTGACATAGCTCTGATACTTTAGGCATAAGATGATTGATGGTGACTAACAGGATGAAGCTGAGTATTGGTTTACTTGCCAGCATACCAGTAACCACAGGTCTTTAGACAGAGCAGAGAGTGACATTCGATCAGCAATGAATGATGGGAATGAGATGTTGTAAACCAGGATACAGCACTGCTGAGATCAAGAGAGGACCAAACAATGCAATTAAATCAGTCCAAATATGCTGAAGCTTGCATTTTTTGGTTTTGTTTGGTTTTGGCTGAGTCGGTGGAAGGTTTTTTTTTTCCCCCACCAGAACCTCTCATTGCACATCTAGTGTTTATAAACATGAAACACTTCAATGGCAAGTAGCAATATCAAAGGATTATGATAAGGTTTAATTTTATTCTGTATTCTGACTTTTCCTAATTGCTGAAAACTACTGAGGAAAGCTTAGCTTAATTTGCTGAACCACTAAAGTTTAAGCATAATAGATATTAAACAAATATCAAATGGTACTTCAGTGGTATTTCTTACCCAAATGTTATAGTGTTAAGAGCCTGAAGGTGCAATTGCATTTATGAAAAAGTAAAACGAATAAATTGCCTTATTTTGCAAAGGTTTAGCTGTGTATTTAATTTTCTGCTTTGTCTGCACTGTATTTGTAGGTGATATATAATTTTATTTTTACAGTGCAATAAAAAGAATAGAAGTAAAAGAAAATATGCATGAATAGTGGTAAGTTAATAGACAATAATCCAACTAAAACAAACAACCAAAAAAAAATCTAGGAAATAAAACAATTAAGACCACCAATATTATATAAACAGGCTGAGGTATATCCCTGAGAAATCTCACTGATTTCACATGTAATCTACCTACCCCGATCTGCTCTTGTTCCTCCACAGTATCATATATCTCCTACTATTAACAGGCTTAAGCACAGGAGTCTGGTGAGATTGGAGTTGAGTCTTCCTTTTGTGAAATGTAGGATATATTTGAGTATAAACAGCAGTCAGGTGCCTGGAATTTGTGTTTATCTTGCAGTTCAACTGCACATAATAGATCTCCAGTTTTTTCCTACCGAAGCCTGCTGAGAACAGTACTCTGCTGACCAAAATCACCCATGCTATGCTGACATTTGGCAGCGCTGCAGAGCCAGTCCCATGGGAGATAAATTCATGCTCAAATGCTGTCTGTGGCACAGGTTATGCTTGGCATTCTCCCTGTCCTATCCTACTCTTCATTCTCCTCCAGAGTACTGGTAAGTTATCCCAGAGCAGAACTCCAGGATATTCTTGCAGGCAACTAAACGTAGACAGACTGTAAATCTGGTCCATGGTCTGAGATGGGGGGACACTTCACAGCAACTGAGATCACTGAAGCAGATGAAGTACAGGCACCAGCAAACAAGGCAGTAGAAAATACCCTTTGATTCCACTGGACAGGCAAAGAACATTGAGGTCACACAGGATTTCTTTGTTGAACATTCCACATGTTTGGTTCCCTCTTCCCCACCCCCAACAAAGTTGGTGCAAGGTTGAAATGCCCAAGAATTGTTGCTAGTTTTTCTGTCATAAGGAACTCTTGACTTCCTGGTGTCCCTAATATACTGTGCAGGCACGTTTGTGTTCCCTGTGATGCCAAAAGAAATGTGAATAAGAGAAGAAGAAATAATCCCTCAAATAATTTTTAGGCAAAACAAGTATACCTGACAGTGCAAGCACATTTTGGACAAAGCCATTTTCTTGCCTTAACAAAATTTATCGTGTTTTAAGCATCTAGCCATGTATGCTTGTATTCCTTGGGCCCTTACATTTAACTTTGAGATGTGAGAGAGAAACCGAGAATGGGGGAAAAGAAATACAGCAACAAAAGGAAATCAAAACAAAACCAAAAAAAACTTCAAACCAAAATGTTTGCTAAAATTATTTGAGAATTTGTAAATGCAGATGGAAAAACACCAAGAGGAACTAATCCCAAGAGGAACAAAGGCAGTCCTTCTAGAGCAGGTTTCTGTTAATAAAAATAGTACAGCCACACTAGAAGGAAAATCGGGAAAATGCAATCTAAATAAATTAAAGAAGAAAAAAAACCTTTAAGAAATCTGTGTTTACTCTGGCACGCGACTGGCCTGCACTGCTTTTGACATATTAGGAAGATTCTTGGCTGGAAGCTCCTAAAAGCACTTAAAAAGGCATATGCTTCTTTTCAGAATATAAGGGGCTTGGAATGCTTTCTTTAAACAGAATTCTTATAAATTTTGTTTTTATTTTATTTGTGCGTGTACATTTTGAAACAATTTCCTTAACTCCATTCCTCAGACCATTTGAAATAATTATTTTACTGACTATTTTTGCCAATTGTGTGGCCTTAGCTATCTATATCCCCTTTCCAGAAGATGATTCCAATGCCACCAATTCCAATCTGGTAAGTCCTCGATGGTGTTTGGTTTTGCTGTTTTGAAAGTCCTTTTGAAAAGCGATCAGAGACTGTTGAAGCTGGGGAACATAAATATATCCACCAACTGTGAGAACTTTATAAAAATTGGATTTGACTGCTATGTCTTGTTTATTCCCATTAGCACCTGTTACAGTCGAGCTTGGATTTAGAAAAGAATGTTCCAAAAGCTCTGCAGATGCACAGTGGTGTTCAGGTTAACTATGTGGTGTTCAGGTTAACAAATCTCTGTGTGCTGCAGAAGTGCTTGGTGACTTTTAAACTGCAGGTATTTGTGGAAGAGATCCTTTAATTAGAGATTATATGGTGGGTTTTTGTCTTAAACTGTGCTGGTGTGAAATCAATACTGTCCTCCTTTAGGTGATACCCGGGAGCACAGCTTGATGACGGATTTCTGGGAAGTACAGGAATGCTTGCATTTCAGACACATGTATTTATTTGGTTGAACAGGGCTTGTGTGGTTATTTTTTTTTTAGTTGTGTTTTTCTTGGTTTTTTAATTCTTCTCTCCTATTGGGGCAATATAGCTTTTCTTCTGTCACCACTGATGCCAGTGTTGGTACTTAGGGATAGAGCTATCCATATAAAAAGGCAAGAGTGTTTACTTTTGGCTTAGCATGAAACCATAGCCAAGAATTTTGTCCAGTAAGAGCACAACACAAAACAGCTCTGGAACGCTGTTCACTGAATTAGCAGAAAAGATTATTTTTCTTCTCAAGTATGTGAACAAATCTCTATTTGTCTGGTTGAATCAGGATGAGAACTTATTCCCAGAGTTCTGGGAGCTGGGATGCTATTTCCTGATTAAAATTTATTGAGACTTAAGAAATTTTGGAGCAATAGTGGAGGAAAACAAAAGCCATACTTCTAAAGTAGCGACAACTGGGATGGCTGACAGACGTTGTAATTCAGAAGATTCATGCTGTTCTTGGAAGTCAGTAATTTCATTAAATATCTCTTGAAGTTTAATAAAACACATTACAAACCTCATGAATTGCTGAAACAATACTTCTTTGTTAAAGAAAAGGAGAGGGGAGTAAAAAATTTGCAGTGGAGTGCATTTGCACTGTAACTCCTTTAAGAAGTGTAAAAATAAGAGCAGGAGGTGATAAATGATTGTTAACTAATCTCTATGTTCACACTATATGTGAGCTGATATTTTTTTTCTTTGGCTGCTCCTTGTTAGCATGACTTAGTGTTTAACAATAGCAAATTGTGGTGTGTATGTTTAAAAAACTTCAGTATGGCATCTCTCAAAAATTACTATCTTTTATTTAATAAAAAGCAGATCCAAACAATCCTTTGGTAAGAAAGGCAGTATTGTTCATTGCATGCTCTGACTTTTGGGGCTAAAAGAGGAAAATGAAGCAGATTTGAAGGTCAGAGGACTCACAATTTGTCTTGAACTTAGTTGGTTGTGGGTATTTGCCTTAGTTGAGTGAGGAGACTGCTGGCTAATACTAGACTGGAAGTATGTTCATAACTGAATGAGATATATTGAAACTGTTCTACTATCAAGAAATATGTTCCCCTTGCTATTCTGCATCTGTTTTCCAAGGCATCTCTTGAATCATTCGGTCAGTCAATCAAAACACTCATGTTGTTTGTGAGTAGGATTTAAAAAAAAACTCAGCCAAGCAAGAATTATCGTCTCAGGAAAGTTTGGAAATGTTATAGCCTTGAGGATGAGGAGGCATTGTTAATTTATCTAAATAGCTGTTTCACAGAATAAGGGGAGAACAAAGTTAAATGAGGAGTCTGCTTCAGTCCACTTTTTGTCCTGTGTGTTTTAATGGAAAAAAAATAATTAAAAATGGAAAATGGGATGCTAATGTATCCCATGAGGGACTTGTACTGGTGCAATCAAGACTCTCTTCTACACTAGAGATCAAACCCTTGAGCTCTGACTGCTCAGTAGGCTTTGGTCCTGTGATCTTTTCTTAGTCTGTGTTTGTGGTCGTTGGGTTTTGTGTGCTTTGTGGGTTTGTTGTAGTTGTTTTCTCAGTGATGTACCTGTCTCTTGGCATGTCTATACTGCTGTTGAGAACGTCACGTGCTGCACTTTGTGTGTAAAGTTCTAAGCAATACAGAGGGGAAATGTAGGCAAACGGGTGAGATAAGGGTGGACAAACTGTTAGCTGTGTTTTGGAATGGGGTGAAAGAACAGATGAAACTTGGAGTCAAAGGGAAGCTATTCCATAAGGCAGGAACTGTACAAGAGTGGGCCTTACTGTCAGAGAGCCAAACTGTACATGGGAGAGACGAGAAAGAAGCTGGGCTTAATAATATGTTTGTGTAAAAGCCCATGTACTCCCTCCATCTTTTCAATCTTTTTCTACCTGTGAGCATGTATTTCACTGTCAAATTTATTTTGTACCCATGAAGTCCTAGAGCTCCAAAGGCCTTAATCTGATACAGGCAATGAGTCTGTGTGCAATGTGTGCACAGAGGTGTGTACTGAGCAGAAGTGTGACTGGATGTGTGCAGAATCCTTGTAGCTGCCCAGAAGAAATCTTCCCTGTGTAAGAACTCTTGATTCACTTCCATTTCGTAGTTTAGTCTTGTTTAGGGTTAAAGCTACCACAGAAACTCCCTCATCCCTGGTTTCCTGAGCCATCTGTAACTTCTTGATTCACAAGAAACTTTCTACAGAAAACATGTTGGGCAGTAACTGTTTTACAGGGTCTGAAAGTGAGAGAACAACAGTTCTCCAATAAGCTGCCACATTTCCCTTAGGGACTGAATATTCCTTCCCAAAGGTTTCCTTATAACTTTTCAAACAAGGTTTTCCTTGGTACCTGAAGTAATTCAGTCAGTTGTTTTTAACAAGCTAATGGAGTAGAGGGTGGTGAGGGAAGAGAAAGGAATTCTAGATTGTGTGAGTGGCTTCTTTCCTTCTCTCTCTAAAAGTGAAAAATGAGACCTACACAATATTTTGATGAATAATTTTCCTGTATGAATTTCCTACCTGTGACCAACCATTGGTCAAAGAGGGCACACACAGTGTTGTCTGCCTTCCACAGAAGTCTTGGAGGCTCATTTACCTGTACAAAACCATGTCTCTATTTTAATAAGCCTTATCTTTATCTGCAAGATGTATTTGATGTGATGCCACAGTGATGAGCTTTTGAACTAATGCTCACTAGTCCAATTCTTCACTAGTCCAGTAAAGAATTCCTTCCCTTTTGCAGGAATTGTGAATAGCTGTTATGTATTACATAATATTACAGGTTTAGGCCAAATACCACATGGATGTTCTGACTGTTTCTCTGCACTCTGTCTTCCTATAATAATAATTCCTGTAAATCCTCAAGCCATTTTTATCAAGTCTAGAGATGGTAACTTGGACTGTGAAGCACTTTCATTTTCTAAATGCCCAGTTATACTAAACCCCAAATTTCACATTTTTATGCTCCTTGCAGTGTCTTTGTCACTGGCTTTAAGAAAAATGCCAGAACAATATGATATACCCTGCAATAAATGCTTGAAATTGGCTTCGGCAGTTTTTATATGTTACTTCTGCAGTGTGTTCCTGGAAAAGCATTGAACTTGCACAAATGGAGGGGAGTCATATGAGGTGCAAAATTTTTTTTGTGTGAATGGAATCGCTGAGACTTTGTTTAAATTTGCTTGTAAAGTAAAATTCTGTGCAAAGAGCCATTGTGTATTAATGCAGTCAGGAAGATTGGAGCTAGTTTGAGGGGAATTAAAGTTACCCTGCATCAGAGGCTGCAACTGATAGGAGGCTTTCTGCTTTTGTCCATGCAATTATGTATTAGAACAGAGATAACAGAACAAAACTATAGACTGCCTAAGATAGGAAGCTGAGAGGAAAATGCTTCTGTCACTTTACTGGCAACTGCAAATGGCACAAGCCTGGCCAGTGTCACAGTGTGGTGATAACATAATGAGGTTAAGACCAAGGTTTGCAACACGTTTCAGGGAAGGCAGCTCAGCTGGTTGTTTATGCTTTGGATAAAGAGCAGGAGAATATTCCTAGTGTTGTTTTGATAGCTCTGCTTTCCCTTTCTTGTCCTTATTACAGGAAGGAAATCCTGTTGTACACTAGTTAAATTTTAAAAATAGGTCTCTTGTGTTTATATGTGAGCTTATAATGGGATGTCACCTTCAGACTAATTTGTTAAACCTGAAATAGGACCCTGTGAAAGAAAAAATGGGATTTCTGCTTGCTTGTTAGTGCTTTTGCCAGGTTCTATCTGCCTATGGAAGGGGGCTTGTCTTTCAGGAAGGTGTGGCTGCTTTATTAACTGGTGATTATGGTACTATCCACTTGAGCTGGTGATTCATGTGTTAAAAAAGTAGGAAGTGTCTTTAGTTTTTTTTTTTTCTTTTGCATTTTCAGCAGGCTGACACAATACATGTGGATGTGACTATCTATTATGTTTCTATATATTGGCATAACAAAATTAAACATATTTTGTGTCCAGAATTCTGGAGTCACCAGATTGAACAGTCGCTCAATTTGTCTTGTGCAAAGTCAGAAACAGTTGAAGAGCAAAGGGTGGGTGAGAGGGTCAGGAAAAGAAAGGGTGGCTTTTGTGCATAAGGGTGATGAAGAATACTGCACAAAGGCTTTTGGTTCTCTGGTGTCATTGCTATCGTGCTCCTGTGTGACAGAACGTGAATAATGAGAGATACTAACTCCAGGGGTGAGGTGCAGGGGGGGATAGAGAGCATACCAAGCTAATAAGCTCTGATAGGTTTATTACCTTGGGCCTCATGCCAGCACTGCTACAGCTTGGGAGAGGGTATAGAACTTGAGAAGTGAGGAATAAGTGACAGAAACTGAAGAGAGATGCTGAGGAGTTTGGAAAGGGACGGGAGTCAGGATGAGGAGAAGAAAAGAGATTTTGCCAAAAAATCCTTCAGGACTTCTTCCAGAAAGATTGTGAATTACTGTGTGGTTCTAAGGAAGTTAAATATGATGGAATTTAGGCTCAGCACTTCCCGAAGTTCTCATAAGTCCTGCCTCTTGCAGGGAGAGGCTGATACTCAATATCTCTAGGTGTAGTGAAACACAGGGTGGAAGAATAAGCTTTGGGTTTGAGAGCAAGACATTCAAGCTGGTCTGCTGGTCCTGGTGTTGGTAAACTGTGTGGCCTTGGATAAACTGCTGTCTCAAGTTTCCCATCACACAGACCATTAGAGAAAATGCTGTAGAAAGACTGTCAAGGAAAGCATAAAATCTGTGGCAATCAATTCCAAAACAGTGGTGACTAACTGGAGAAAAAAAGGTAAAAAGTAGCATTTTTTTCCTAATGTAGTGGTATAATTTCCTAGGCTTTATGGAGATGCAACTGGTAAAGTGAAGATTGACATCAGTGTTACTAGGAGGACCAAAACTGCTGGGTTCCCTGAGTCCTGATCAAATCCCAGCCTTCTGCTTCTCTGTATACCAGTGACCCCAGTGTCCTCAACCAGTCTGTGCTTCCTTTTGTTAGCCACTTCTACGTCTGCTCTGAGATCTTTCATGTCTGTGTCCCCATTTTTTGTTGCTTTTTAGATTCATTATCTTTGCATTGCCAAGTAATTTTCCTCCTTCCAGTACAGCTTCTACCAGACCTGTCCCGTTTTCTTTTTCTTTTTCCTTCTAATTTCAGTCTTCCTTCCACAGTGGTTTCATATGTTTCCCACCTGTTTCCTCATTTGATCTCGGTGCTATGTTCACTTAGCTTCAGCTTCCTGACTACTTCTCTTGTTAATTCTACTCTTAAATTCTTTTCTGCTCCTGAAGCTGGTCTCTGTAATCAAGTAATTAATCCCACTGAACATTCTAGACTTCATCTTTCTTATTTCCTTGCTCCATTCTCCACACATTGATTTCTTAGTCTGAACCTGTCTCTGGTTTGGCCTTAACCCTTTTGCTTTTGAGATCAGTGTCCTTCTCAATGATGTCTGGATGCCAGCAGTAGAAATAACAAGAAGGCAGCCTCAATTCAAAGCTCAGTTGCTTTATTCCAGCTTGATTCAGAGCAGACGAGAACAGTTATTGCCTGGGTCCTCGAATACCTCTGTAGCCCTTGCACATCTCTGTGGATGTGACTCACATTCTGGTCTGCAGAAGGTGTAAGATCGTAGAATCAGAGAATGGTTTAGGTTGGAACGGATCTTAAAGATCGTCTCGTTCCAACCCCTCTGCCATGGGCAGGGACACCTTCCACTAGACCAGGTTGCTCAAAGCCCCATCCAACCTGGCCTTGAGCAGTTCCAGGGATGGGGCAGCCAGCACTTCTCTAGGCAACCTGTTCCAGTGTCTCATCACCCTCATAGTAAGGAATTTCTTCCTAATGTCTAATCTAAACCCGTTCTTTGTCAGTTGGAAGCCTTTCCCCCTTGTCCTATCGCTACAATTCCCAATGAAGAGTCCCTCTCTGTGTGTCTATGAAATCTCCTTTCAACCCTCTCTTCTTTAGGCTGAACAACCCCAGTTTTCTCAGCCTGTACTCATAGGGAAGTGCTTGATTAGTATTTGTAATGGCAGTTTGGGCTTTAGGTCTCAGCAGGTCTCTGAGGAGCCTGTGCAGGTGGAGGTTTTCAAAAGCTGGTTTGGCCACACTTAAGTTGATGGGCAAGGCAAAAGTCGCAGTCCCAAACACAAAAGCCTTTATTGTGGTAGTTCACATGAACTTGTTGCAAAGAATATGTTCACTACAGAAAATAGTTGTTGAGATTTTTTTATTAAACTAGGATAAATCAATGGATATTATTAAACTGGGTTTTTTTCCCACCGTGCACAAATATTCAGAAAGCAGAATGGAAAACTCATATGAGCTGGTAAAATCACAATTAAAAGCAATTGAAAACAGTGTCTTAATAATTGAAGTCTTGGGTAGCTTTAACAGAAGTAGTACAAGAGATTCACCTCCATTAATATCTTCCATTTTAAAACGTAGCACAGTGCTTCAGTGAATGAGTGAGATATTGAAAAGTACCTTAATAGGCTTTCAAAATTAAATAATGAATTATATCTAATGCTGTAATGAAATCCAGTACATTTACATTAGACAGTATATAACATAATAAAGAAAAGAGGATTAGGAGACCGAGGGGGAAAAGTAGGTTTCAGATATGATTTGAAAGTGAAATATGTGCTTTTGAGGCAAAATTCAACTATTCAAGAAGGACTGACCTGGTTTAGAGGAGCTGCAGAGGAGGGACCTTTGTATAAACAGCTCTAAGACTGGTAGAAAAAGTGGATAGTTGTATTCCTTACAGTAGGACCTTAAGTGTACGTTTTGTGTAAGTAGAACTTTAAGAAATAGTGACTTGAAATTTGCAGGTTGCATGCTTCTGTGTAAATGATTTTGAAATTTTAATTATATATTCTGGTTCTGATTGATGGCAAGTTTATTGGTTTAATCCAAACATTAAGCCATTTATCCCATTTCTTTAGACAGCTCTGATTACCATTTTCCCTTTCATTATGTACAGGCTTTCTAAATCTTTGACTTAAAAAGTGTGTTAGATTTTTTTTTTTTTTAGGTGGCAATTATTCTTGTTTATCAATCCTCAGGTTCACTGTAGGATTTTTTTTTGTGTGTGTGTTTTGTTTGGATTTTGTTACTACTTGTTTCACCTTTTCAGGAAGGAGAAAAAAATGTGGAAGTATTTAAGTACCATTGTCCTGCCACTACAAAAGTTAGAGAGTCTTTCAAAAGCAGTGGAAATTTCCAAAATGGCAGGTACTTTTTGTATTCTCCTTTTGAAAGAAGTATCTTTATCGTTCTGTAATCTGTGGGATGTCAGACTTCTGTTCATGAGTTCTTCAGAATCCTTTTAATGACTCTAGGAAATAAGCATCTAGAAAATCTAGAAATACAATGGAACACATATGACCTTTAGATTCCTTCATGTATAGTTTGTATTATACTAGATTCTTGGGCTTTTAGTCAGGCAAACTTCTCATTGACTTCACTGGAGTTTACTTGACTGTTACCCAAATCCAACCACTAATTTAGTGCATGCCATTGAAAAACAATTGTTAGGACACTGGGCTTTGCTGACATCTACAAAATCATTGACTCTAACGGCAATGCTCCATGTAGTTGTGCAAACTAGAAAAAAAAACCCCAACAACTTTTCATAGTTCTCTTAGAAATAGAAGAATGGACGTGCTGCTTGCCAAGGGACAGAATTGCCAAAAGGGAAGAATGTGTTTTGTGAGTTCGTCAGAGTTTTGACGGGCTATTCCTCTCAAGGACAATTCCTATTTTCCCCCATGTTTTCTAACTCCTAAAGCAGGAGGGTCTGTGTGTCATAGCAGCTCTTCAGTCCTCGTGGCTGAATGACAGCCTGTACTTCCAAGCAAGCTAAGACCATGCATGAATTTGACCCTTGAAATTATGGTTGAATTTGTCAACAACCTTGTGGAAGAAAATCTCTTTTCTTGTTGTACGATAACCATGAAGAGCCTTTACTCAGCAAAGATATTTCTCAGTTAAGAATATGATGTTGGAAGCTGACCAGTTAGGGAAAGACTTCCAGTAAGCAGCAGGAAATTAATGTCTCTTCAGTATGTTGCATTTCTGGTAGATGCTGAGAAGTTGGCATAGTAGATTATCTCCTTAAGACATCCTCAACTAGTTCTGTTTCAGCTAAGCCTAGGCAAGGGAGCTGGATCATTTCTGGACAACAGTGTTTTTCTAACTTTTTGCTATAACTTTAATAACTTGTGATGATCTGTGGGACACTAGGGAACGCATATTTTGCTCCACTGAGACATTTTAATGGTGTACAGCTTTAGAGTTTTATACACGCATGATGTAAATTAATGTCACAGTGAGCTTATCCATGGAGACTGCTTTAGGCTTGGATGCTGAACAGCTGGCCAAAGGAGCACACCTGCTCTTTGAAAGCTGTTACCCTCCTGGGATTGCTGCTGTACAGTTCCTTTAGAGTCTCTCTAACAGTGGTGTCAACACTTTAGCCCCATGCACTAAATTTGGCAATGGCACGAGCAAGATGCCCAGCTCCCATAGTATAAGCTTTCCAGAATGGAAATGGCATGTATGGATTTGCTGGCAAGCATGCGACTGTTTCTCAGGCTGTCCTGATAAATTTGCACTGATGGAGAGTTTGGGGTTTTGGAATTCATCCTCTTCTGCTGGTTTGCCATTGTCTGTTGCTTGTAAAATTTATATTTAGGTAGCTTATATTAGAAACTGAAGCGAACATCCTTTGCATGTGATTATCTTCATCTGGTATGTTGAAATGTTTTTCTAGTTAACAATAAATGTGCTTAATCTTTTACTATTACCCTTTGATCTGAAGCATAATGAATGCTTTTCATGTGGACACTTTTAAATGTTTTAGTTCTATTATATCCTCTCAAATATAAAACCTCACGCAGAAGCGGAACTTGTATGCAATTTTATTATTATTATTTTTATCCATTGAAAACCATGTACAGTTCTGTTATCCTTGTGTGGCCTTATTGTCTGAGTCACTCTAACACAAGAATCCCTGTTTAGAAGAGATTATGCAGCCAAACATGTGGTCACAAAAGATTTTTAAAGATCTAGTTGCATAATTGTTTCACAATCTAAACTTGTATTTAAAAACAAACAAACAGAAAGCTTCTCCTCATTATGGTCGCCAAGATAATGTCTGAATCTGAACAAAAGGCACATCAGTGCCCTTCAGGAGTAGTTGACTGAGATGAAAGACTGGAAGTTGAAATAACATGGAAGAGAATGCACAGCTCCTATAGCTGTAAAAGCTGAATTTTAGCAATGGCAAAGGAAGATCTCAAACACACATGAGTTTGGTATCGCTGTGGTGACAGGTACTGGGGCATTGAACTGTTAAGGGTTGTTCCTCTGTACAAGGAAATCTGCTGCTTCTGCTCCTTTAAATCATTGCCATCCTTGCAACAAAGGGAAGGAAACGGGATTTCCAGCTTCCCCACTTCCATTAAATACCTCAGGTGCCTCCTGAGTCCAAGAAGCTAACTGAGCATTTGCTTGTGTAAATACTGGATAATCATGTGCAACTATAGGAACTGGAGTGGTGCTGTGTTTTCATCTGGAGTTTTCTATACAATCCAGTGCTGTATGTCAAAGTAGGGAGTTAAAAGCTGGCATCTGCAAGTAGATGTCCGGGCTGAATGTGCAACAGTGGCATACATCTTGTATTGCATTGATTTCTACCAGCAAGAATCAGATAAATCTACTTCTAACAAACAACTTGTATCCTAATTTTTATAAGTCAATAACCATGATATATTCTTCCCTTATTCAACCTCAGCCGAGTCTTAGCTGTGAATCAAGTCACTGGCTATTTTACAGCTCCTATCTTTATTTAACGTTTTCATTGTATCCCACTTCTCATTTGACAATTATACAATTTTTATCCATCTCAGGGGTATGTGTGATGTTTTCCTCCTGACACAAATAAATTCTTGTTTATAGCAGTTCATACTCCAGCATTACCCGTTACTTACTCAAATGTTTAATACATTTTACAATACATTTAAAAATTACATTTCAGTTTTCTCTTCTTGGGTTTTTTTTTTCCCCAGTATTGCATATAAATATTAATGTCCAGATCTACTTTGTGTCCACTTTTAATTGTCCCTATGATAAAACCAGCACTGCTGCTGCTGCTTTGTTTTTCTTTTGACACATCAGGCTGTTGGATGCAAGTATTTGACAACTCATAGGGGAAAAAGGAAGAAGCAGATGAAACCAAGTTGAATGTTTTAGCTTTTCAGAGGCCATGAAAATGAGAATGTGCTTGACTATTTCTGATCTTTCTGTACTCATATCTTATGGAGTGAAAGGAAAAGAGAAGGAAAATATATATGCTGAAGTGTATTTATAACTTTCAGAAGGTCTAATTCTGCTAAGTTTTGAACCTGTACTTAGCAGTCGTTGTACAGAGGATTTGACTATATGTGGGACATGGCATTTTAAAGGTGTAAAGAGCAGGAGCTAATCTAGGGAAAATGCATTGTGGTATTTGAGAGGAGTGACTGCTGATACAACCTTGGAAGTACTTCTGATAAATAGCAGTTGAAATAAATTCGGTCCTGGCTGACAGTTCCTTTTGGAAATGTTTACCTTTGCTTTCACATTTCAGTATGTATTGAAAAAGGAGAGATGTATTGAAAAGGAGAGATGTCGATCCCCCTTCCAGAGGAAGAGAGATCACAGCTTGTATTCAAGAGATCACAGCTTGTATTCAAGTTGCTGCTCATGTGTTTCTCTGCTGTGTTCACCTTGGTTACTTCAAGTCATTTTCCACAGTAGACAGGTAACATTGTTGGGCTCTAGTGTGAATCTAAGGGAGTATGTTTAAAACAGAGTTTTCTGTGGTTCATTCCCTCCTTTCACCATCCAGACCTGAACTGACATGGCTCCCAGCTTGTGTGGCCACTGTGCTTATTAATAAAGCACAAAGAAATGTTTCATTGGATGGTAACTTATTAAAAGAGACTTTTTTTCCTTTTCTGAATAGAATGGTAATTTCCCAAGCAGGTGAGGCCTTTCACTGTCCTCCCATGGGTGACTGTTTGAGCTTTGATCAGGAGAGTGTTAAAAATTGCCTCTAATCAATGCATGTGCATACATGGACAGAGGACTGAGCGCAGATGAACACAGTGATAACCACAGTGCTCTGTGTGCCTCTGGCTACAGAAACTGATGTGCCTTCACTGTTCCAGTCCAGAAGGCAAAACTGGGCTCTGCAGAGCCTTTGACCTTTTGAAAGCATGAAAATCCATAGGGAGCTGAAAATTATTCCTTTTTCATTGAACTGCTTAAAATAAAGTGGCCTATGACCTCTTGAAAGTATGTCTGACCCTGTGGGACTAGGGAGAGACCAAGCGAACTAGACCATAGCAGGACCCAGAGGTGAACACAGACTTGAAGTTTTGGGCAAATTCCATAGATCAGACTGTATTGTGAAGTGGGAGGTGATGATTTCAAGCACCTGGTCTTGCTTTCCACTGGTCATGTAAATTAATGCAATAACTTCTCTATCAAGAAAACGGAAGATGTGTATAGCATACTTGTAAGGACAAGCTCACTTCTAATTTAAAACTGCTAAAGAATATTGTAATCTGAAAGGTCCATAATTTTTTCCGTTTTCACTATTTCCTGCCTGATACTTTTTTTTTTTTTTTTTTCTCTCCTGAAAGGATGGCCACTGGAGGTAGATGAAGTTTTCAATATTACCCTCTCTAGCACAGCATCAAAGTTAATAGCTCATTGGACATCCTTTGCAATCTTATTAGCCATGTTATCCAAAGATTTGCCCTGATGCTTGTGTTCAGCTGACCTTGGATGTGATCTGAAAACCACCCTGAATAACTCCTATTCTCCAATTTGTTCTAACAGTCTGATGAGTTCGACCTGCATTCCCTGATCCCAGACATGCACCTTTGTTTTTGACTATGCTGAAACACATTGTTCGATAGTTTCCAATTCTCTGATAAATACCCTTAAGCCTGCACTGCTTTAGCAAAATTGGAAACATGCAGGTTGATCTCAGTTGGTAAGTGAGTCTTGCTTGAGCAGCTTGCAAACAGCATGTTGTGTTTCTTCTGCTGTTTGGCTACTCCTGTCATGTCCCTCCATCTTCTCACCACTGTACCTGCTGGAGCCCTGTGTTATATACAAGTAATTTTGTAGTTACTCTGTTCTGCTATCAGTAAATACATTTTAATTGGACTGAAGAGAAAGAGAGACTGATTGTGAGCTTTGAGGCTGTTGTATTTACTTGCCATATTAAAACCTGTTATTTTAGAAACCCTGGTCTAAATCAGAAAAGCAAGAACTGAAAGCTTGCAAGCAAATCCAGATCTTGCTTCCGAAGACACAGATAAGAACATACACTCCTTCATCATACAAAAGTGAATAAAGGGGTGATGATTGTAAAGCAAACACTGAGGGGAAAGTGGCTCGTAGAATAATGCAAAGAAAAAACACTGAGTCAATTTTAAAAGCCCTCGTTATGCCTGGCCAGCAAGGATTGTACAACAATTTGTTCAGATGTTTAATGCCAGAAAAAGAAAATGTTCCTGCTTCAGGATATTTGCCACTTTCTTTGCAATAGCAAAATACTGTATACAGCCCTAAATGTTTTGGGATCTAATCTCATCATATCCATCAAATGACCATGCTTGAGGTATTTATTGATGAGACTGGATAAATCCTACCTGAAGAGAACATCACTTGTCATGGAGTGAGTAAAATCCTGGGCACGATGCCAGACTCTCAGGGACAGTTTTGCCTTGATCGCATATAGGGATTTTTACTTGTCTTTGTTTCCATCACGGAATGCCAGAACAGGGAGAAAAAAGGCAGGAAGAAAGCAAAAGTACTCCATGTGTTCCATGTATTCTCACATGGATGTTACTTAAAAATTAAAATCTGCTCATTGCCTCATTGTTTTCTGTTAAAAAAAGAAAAAAAGACTCCTAACTTCATTTTGGATGATAGTGTATGCTAAACATGAATCAGATACAATACTGCCTCTCAACCTAAATTAATTTTTTTTATGCTGAAATGCTCATAATCCTGTGGCAGCAGAAGGTAGTTTACAATAAATAATCTTACACTGGACTGCTGATAAATAGGCTGAGTTCTCGGTAGATTATTTCTTGCTCCTAGGTGATGTTTTGTTTCAGTGAGCAAAAATTCATTTTCCAGTGAATCATAGAGAAGTCTATACACTTTAAAGATGGAAAATGACCAACACATAAGCAATCTTTTATGACTTTCAGTAAAACCTTTTGTTTTGATAGCTTATTAAAATGAATTTTTCCACTTGGGAGCTGATTGACTGACTTGTGCAAGGAGCAATACTTTCCACCTATTCCCTATAGCCTCACAGGAAAATATCATTCCTGGACAAAAGTTGAGTCAGGAGACAGAAATGACTCATTCTTTGTACCATTCCCCTCTGACATTACTTCATGAACAATCAAGAGGTTTAGTCTGAAGTATTACTGTTGTATAAGAATGCAGAGAGTTTACATTAACTCTGGAGGAGAATGAAACAAGGATTTGGAAGTAAGGTCCCTTGAGGGTTGATAATTGCATCAAGCTGAGGAAATCCCCTAAGCTGAAAATAATTGAAGGCTGGGAGAGGTACAAGCCTGTCCTGTCATTGGTCTTCCTTTGGATTGTGACTGTGGTCACTCCTAGAGGCACAGTACTCAGTTGGATGAACTCCTTTTTTTGGAGGGGTGGAGGAGCCTGAAGACCAGAACTTTGGGATTCAAAACCCAGGAAGAGTCCAAGACTTTGCTCTGTGGTTTTGTGGCCAACCTTCTGCTGGCCACAGAGGGGAAGGAAAGAAAGGGAAACAATTTACTTTGAATATATGTCTTCAAAAGTCGGTAGTGTTTGACTTCTCGTAGGGCCATAGAATGGGTTGGGTTGGAAGGGGCCTTAAAGATCATCCAGTTTCAACTTCCCTGCCATGAACAGGAGCGTCTCCCACTAGACCAGGTTGCTCACAGCCCTATCCAGCTTGGCCTTTTAGTAAATTTGTTTTAACAAACATAATTGTAGCATAAGACAATAATTGTAAGTGAAGCTGAAGATTTGTGGTTTGTTATTATAATCAAATCTGAGGGAAGAGGAAGGTTGCAGGTTGTCAACTGAGATGCTCATCCTCAAACAGTAATGTAGGAACCACAAAACTCAGGTAGACATCTGAAAATGCACTTTTGTCTCAAATTGCTAATTTTGTTGGTAATAATGTTTGGTTTCATATGTATTGTGGACTTAGATCTGAATTAGTTTGGGAAATGAAATCTGAGTGTGACTGATAAAACTATTCACAGGGAATTTTCTACTTTTGCATTCCTTCACGTGGGAGAATTCTTCTCAAGACCATCACTTTAATTCCTTCTTACTGGTTTTTATTTAGGCTGGTCATCAAAGTCTTGTAAACCAAAACCACCAAGGATTCCTGCCACGTGATAATGCTGTTCATACATATATTAAGAGAGAAATTAAGCTGATATGGTAATCTCAGATGGAAATTAAGAGGGAGAGAGGCAGATAATTTCATGGTTTGTTCATTTATGATTTATCCCTCCATTCAAAACACAAGGTTTTAAATCTGATTTTGTTCTCACAT
This sequence comes from Empidonax traillii, assembly GCF_003031625.1. NCBI lineage: Eukaryota > Metazoa > Chordata > Aves > Passeriformes > Tyrannidae > Empidonax > Empidonax traillii. The sequence continues at coordinate 2,479,327 of NW_020955218.1, read as the reverse complement.
TGCAGTTAAGCAAGAGAAGTTGGAAATCTGTGAAGTGACACTACGAATAGCGCATTAGAGACTTGGCAGTGTAGGGTCACAGAGAAGCTGACAATTCAGCATCAGACTTGTGACAGTTTTTCCTATATTCATGGTGTCCTTCAGTAGCTTTTATTTCAAGGAGCTTTCAGTGGAGAGTCACATACAAGGACTATGAAGGAGATGGCAGGACCCAAGACGTTTCAGCCTCTCTCCAAGGAAAACAGACCTAGCAGCATGGTCTAGATACTGTCCCTATTTTCATCAATTCCCTAGCCACTTTGAATCCAGATATAAGTGTCCTAGATATCTGAAAAAATGGATCTCTCTAAGGCCTCAGAAACCTTGCTGGAACAGAATCCTATTAGTCTTTCCAATAAAGTTCCTGACCGGGGAACTTTCTTAGAAGACAGCTCACAGGAGCAGGCTGTGCTTACTCCTCACACACAGTATCAACAAGTGCCAGCTCCAATCACAAGGGGAATTCTACCCTATTTTAACAGGGTATCTACTTCTCTTTTAGCCTTCTCTCTTTCTGTGTATAGGAAGCACAGCACCAGCTTGATATTTTTCCAAGGTGGCTTAGGCAGTTTACCAACTGTGGAGAGAGCATACTGGACCCCATTCAAGCCTGGATGTGTGAGAATTTTGAGGTGACTGCATTCACTCTGTGTATTAGTAATGAAAGGGAATTTCCCTGGGCTCAGGAACTAGCTTGGGATGAGCTCTGTGGCTTCTAGGTCAGTCCCTAGTGTTGTCTGAATTGAAGGTCTGGATGCTGACTCTTTATGTTGGAAAATATCCTGCTGGTTTTGCATTAGTTTTTGGCATTTCTCAGATTCTCTATGAAGACAGTTCAGCAAAATTATTCTGAAAGCCAATAAAAGTATGCTGAAAATGGCTTGGGTTTTGTTTTTTTTTTGTTTTTTTAGAACACTAATATATTACCAGGATGCCATTAGAATCCAGACATTGATGCATTTGCAAATCAGGATGCTTTTCTCCGTACACAGGCTTCTGTAAAATTTTGCTGTTAAATTTATCTTTTGTTGATAAGATTTCTTTTATGGACTGCTAGTGGTTGCTACTGATTTCCTGAGGATGTTAAAATAATCTAGTGCAACTTGAAATTGCAGTTCTGAATTTCTAAGGACAGGCAAGCAAAACTGCTGTGTTACATAATCTGTGGATGGATCTACTTGACTTGTAATTGGCCCTTGTGCTCTCTGTATCAGCAGATGTGATTAGCACAGGCCACTCTCTGGATCGCTGAACTTCTCGGAATCTCTTTTTTCCCCCCCCTTTTTTTTTTTTTTAATGACCTAGAAGAAGTCTGACCAGAACCTTTCTTGTTATATCATTCCTCTTTTCACAGCTTTTCTAAGAATGGAACTGCCATGAAAAAGTAGTCATCCAGTCACAACTAATAAGGAAATTAGTGATATGGTAGTTGTTTCAGTGCATTTGCTGTCACTTCCTGCATTTGCGTTGGGTGCCTGCATTTAGGACAGGCATCAGTTCCCATTTGACACTTACTCCTTAAACAGAACAATTTTAACAATGTCATGAGAAGGTCACAGAGCCCACATAAGTATCATCTGTGAGGGGTTATAGTATTTTGCACTTGTAAATTATGAGTGTACGTATCATGACTATGCCTTTGTCATTTTAGTAATAGTTAATATAGTGTTTCTATGAAAAGCAGTTCAGTTCTATTAGGAAACTAATTATACACTTTTGAAAAGACTCTGATGGTACACAGGACAAAGGAGTTATAAAATCGTTATAAAAATCCTTGAGTTGAAACTTTCCGGTAAGTGACTCAAGCTTATAGTCCTAATTCAACCAGCACAAATAAATCCAGTAAAAATATGCATGACCTAAATTATGTGAATAACACTATAGGCTCTGAGAAGACTCTCTGTGTATTATCACTGATAGTCACTTTTTAAAAGATTAATTTAAGACTGGAAAAGAAAATGTTTTTGTTCTTCTCCACATTGAATTGTCTTTAGCAGAAAAATAGTTATTAGCAATAAAATTAGTGCTTGTTTCTTGAAATAATTTTATTGGGAAAAAGAAGGAAGCTGCATTTAGTAATATTGTTCTGAATTTTTTTAAAGCAGCATCGAACTATATCAAATAACATGAGCAAGGTAATGTGTAAATATGGATTTTTGAATTGTTAACAATTGTGAGTTGGTTTATTGTTTTTACATTATGTTGATGCTCTCAGAGGTGCTATATTCCTTCATCACTGATACAAAGGTTTGTGGTACAGTTGGCCAAATATTAGTTCTGTCCATAGATCAGTGTTTGCTGTTTAGGACAATGGTGTGTTTGGGAGGGTGGAGGGGAGTCTGTGGCCATCAGTGCTCAGGTGACAGCAGTGCAGTAGCAATCTGCTTCTGACAGGGGGGTCAGGATTGAAAGAGTAGGTTGAATTTCAGCGGGCTGGAGCTGATTCAAGAAGCACTTTGTGTATCCTGCTGAAAATGTCTTCCATACAGATTTAGGTGAAGCTTGTCATCTCGGGTTTGCTCTCCAGAGTGAGCACAGCCACACAGCGAAATAACACTTGAGTAGCACAGAACATTTGCATTTCGCAGCATGGAGCAGTGCAGAGATTGATCTGTGCCATCTATGCCATTAGACTGCAGCAGAATTCTTTAAAGAATCAGAGCTGCTAGGAGCCTTAGAGGTAGGCCAGACCCCATTGTGCTAAGCATTATAGAGATTAAAAGATGATTCCTGCCCCAAATCTTTCAGCACAGTGCTTGAAAGAAGCAATCCTGTGTAACTCAAAGAGTTTTCTCCAGGTGCTTGGTTATTTTTCACGAATGTGAACAGAGAATATGTCTATCAATACAACCTGTTATCTGAGTGAGTTATCTGAATATCAAGAGCTGTCTTGAAGCCAGAAACACATATAATAGCAAGTGGCATATATCATAGGGAATTACTGCTTTACATGTCTATTTTTAAGAATGCCTGAGTTTACAGAGCATTTTCAGTTTCTTAAGCTGTGCAAATTTACCAAAACAGAAGGAGAGGGTTTAGGATTACTCTGTCATATCACTATATTTGACAATGTAAAATTTAAATTTTTATTTTTAAACTGTGTTTTCTGACATGGTACAATTGGAAGAAAAAATATCTGTTGTCTCTTGCGTGTCTAGAAGTACAATGAAGTACCACTGCCTCAAAATACATGAGAAGATAAGGATGTAACTGAAATTTTTTTTGTGCTATAAAATTAGCTCTGAATTATGATAGATATGTTTTCACCTGTATCTAATGAATATAAGATAAAAATTAATTAGAGGAGTACAAAATAAGTTAAAGCAACATAAACCAAACAAAAATTAAAAACCTATAAACTGGGATTTTGCCTTGGCTTTATGGACTCTTTCACTGGAATAAATGTCATGAATCTGCTGTGTTACATTGCTGGCAAATGTTCATAACCCATGTGTCTAGACCCATATTGGCTCACTGAAGATTAGAAGGAAAGAATATTGCCACTATAATTACCCAGTCCACTTTCTGTACAATTTTGGCTTAGATTTTTTTATTCAGGTTCTCCTTGTGCCCAAACCTCCTTAGTTTTTGTGATTTAATGTTTGAGAACTGTCACAGCTTAAAGTGATCAAGCACCAGGAATCATGGGTCACATGTATTTTGAAATTAATTTTTGAGTGACTGATTTGAGACTGTGGCCAAGCAGTGGCCATGTTTTTCAATTTGCCAAAAGTTTCCAATCTTGTGGTGTGGGAATTAAATCAGGAAGGTGGATTAGGTTGAGAGAAGGAACAATAGGCATCAGGACTCTATTCTCTCGTTGCCTTCAGATACTTTACAGCTGGATAACAATTCCAGATTGAATGAAGCTCAGTTTTTTCAGAACTGTGGTTTATGATAATCAAATCAAATAATGTAATAATTCAGCTTCAGTCATTGTAATGAGTCACTGTCCCAAAGACTTTTTGTTCTGACACAGCAGTGGATTAAGACAGACTCTTCCACAAGTGATTTGGAAGAGCTGTGCAACTGGCAGAGAAGAGGTGTGAGCATGTCTATCTCCTTGACAGGCCTGACACTCTTCCAGCTACATTAGGTAAAATTAACTGATTGACTGGGGGCAGCTTCTGGTTTGTGCCAGGATAAGGAAGAAGACCTTGAACATGATTTACCTTCATTTTTCTTTTTCATAAACTTTTAGTGTTTAATTGCACTGAGGACAAGCAGACTTGCTAGCAACACAAAGTGTTTTTGTTTTCTTCACATGTAACTGTGTGCAGAAATTTGTGAAATGCTTATGAAGATGTTAAACTGTAGGACTTCTGATAAAACACTGTGGTAGCTGGTCTTCAGTGCAGGGAAGTGATGATTATCATAGTTTCATTATGCCACATACTTTGAGAGAAGAGGTTTGCCTGTGGGAATCAGTGAAGTTCCTTGCATCTCTATGCTTTCCACATGTTCAAAATTTCTAATCTCATCCAGGAGTATGATGGAGTTTTTGTGCTTTCCTGTGAAATTTGAGAACCTGGCCACTACCCAAAGCAGGTTATCAGACTAGATCAATTAATTGGCTGTACTGGATATTAAATGAGTTCTTAGGATAAGTTCATTCTCTTCTCTGCTTTCTTATGAATCGGGGTGGTGAAACTTTGGTCCTGTGGTTGTGCTTGAAATTCAGTAGGCTGAATGTTGTTGCCTTGTTCTGGAATGTCAAAATTTGTATTCTTGATAAACTCTTGGCTATACATTGGTATTAGGAAGGAAGAACATAACTTATATGTCAGTATAGGAGCTACAGAATAGAATTCTATAGTAGCAATAGAATATAAGAAGAGTATAGCTATTATTGCACCATGTGGGGTGCAATCTAAGAGGTATTTTGAACTTTGGGATGGGAACAATGAGACTTTAAAAATGAGTGTGCAGTAGAGCTGTAGTGAGCTCTAGAGTGCTTCAGGAGTCCATTGCCATTGCCAGACTGCACAAGATGTTGGCTTCCTTGTGCCCTGTCCTTCCTTGGGCAGGGGACTGTAGTGGTGCCTGAACAGATGAGCAGAAGAGGAAAAGTCATTATAAAGCATTTTTTCCCTCATCTGAGAGGGAAAAAATTTTGCCTCGCACCCATTTACTTAGTTCTAAATGACATTTTCTTTTTTTGTGTTTCTTTTAAAATCTTACTGTTACTCTGAGCGACGTCATTTCTTGCGGTAATGAATTCCAGTATTGATATAAAAGCTTTTATTTACCTAGTCAGGCTTTTCTGCTTCACCTATCAAATTTGCTAACTGTACCATGAAAAAGAAAACAAAATACGTCAAATCAACTTTGAAAAACACACTTTCTTAAAAAAAAAAAAAAAAAACAAAAACAAAAACCAAAAACAAACCAGTGGAATTTAGTAGTCTTCTTCATTCTGGTAGAAGCAGCATGGTCAGCACTTCTTAAAATTAAACCACTGCTTTAGAGGTGTAGAATGGTGACTTCATGGAGATGCTTTGCAAACTCTTGCCTTTGGTTGCAAATATAAGGAATTCAAGTAACAACAGCAGAAGTAGGGGCACATCGTGACAGACTCTAAATAATGAAAAGTTCTGTGTGACAATAGAGTAAAATTAGTTTAAATATAATTCAAAATTTGTTATTTTCCATATAAGTATGTGATTTTGGAGTACATAAAGGAAGAGGGGCAACTTAAAATTTTGTTATAGGGGCCAATGGAAGCAAATAGGCACAATTTAGGAGTATGGAATCCAGGGAATGCTCCCTGTGCTAAAACTGCTGCTATCAGGATCATTACTTAGTCAAAAAAACTGGTTGAAGAGTTGGAGACAGTAGATTGATAATTCTTATAATGATGGTATTTTTTACCAGTTTCTAATGGCAGAAATTCACAGACCAGCCCTCTCTGCAGCACACCAGGAGTATTAAGCTTAATACCCAGCTATTAAGTGTGGGAACTCTGATTTATTAGCAGAGGTATTGAAAGTTAGATGGAAAAACAAGAGAAAACTTAAACTGTAAAATTATCCCAGAGAAGGCTGTTTACATGCATTTTGCTACAGGGGTAAATTGAATAACAAAATAAAAGTACAAAGTTTGACACAATAAATCATAGAAGAGAACTAATTCATTAGAGCCTAAAAAACTTTTAAAAAATGGAAATTCTGTCCAAACACCATTAGTAGATTGGAGCACAAGTTATGACACAACCTCGAGATAATATTTATTAACAGGTGGTAAGATAAATACAAATAATAAAATGCTCTGAAGATGTGATGTAAGATAACTGATTATTTAAACAGACACTTCTGCTTTGAGTAGCAGATGACCTAGAGAATTTTTTATTGCAGAAATTATGATGAAAATTGCTCATTAAAAACATTTTTTAATAGGTGGATTTAGTACAACCTCAAATAATGATAAAACTTTTGAAACAGTTATATTTCTTCCACATTTTTGTAGTTTGATGTAGTTTGGTCTTCTTCTTGACTGGCTCAGGGTTATTTGGAGTTTTTTGGATTGGGGTGGTAACAGTTTGCTGAGTTTTAAATACTTCTCTTTAAGTACCTATAGTAATAATCAGAATATAGAGGGAAAATGAAAGCACCAGTATCAAACTAGTCTCACAGAAGCAATTTGAACATATGGGCAAACACTGAGAAGTTTGTATCTATGTTTGAAAATCTGAGATGATTTAAGATATTATTTCCAGTCTCGAGATCTAAAGCATGAAGAGAAATCACAGAGAAGGGTAAGGAAACATCATGTATCCAAAAAATAATCCCCAAACTGTGCAGACTCTGAAACTGAATGTAATTAATGACAAAATTGTTTAAAGACCTGAAGTCTGCTTTGAGCCCAGGGGCTGTCTTTGAGTGGGAGGTTGGATCAGATTACCTCCTAGCTTATTCCATCCTAGATTATTCTACAATTCTTTTGACCCTCTCTGGTCTGTTTTACAGTAAGCACAGAGGTACATTTTTTACCCTGGACTTGTACCAGATGTACTCAAAAGGATTGCAGCTCCCCTGGAAATGCCTCTTGGTGTGGTACACTTTGCCACACGGAAGTGTCCCTTTCAGGGAACACGCTGCCAGGCAAGGATGAGGTTAGAATTTGGATTCTCATCCTGATTTATGCTCAGGAACAGTCTTGAATGTTATTTAATCTTCCTTTATTTGGAAATTGAGTACAATGAGTTGTGTTTGTAACTGTCACTGTGTTCCTTTACCTGGGTATTGTATCTGATTTTGAAGAGCTAGCCAAGATGAAAATTATTTTCCTTTTTCAGTCATCTGGGCAAGATTATTTAAACCAGGCCTTGGTTTTTAATGACACTCATTAAGATGATATCTAAATCTGCTTGAAACTTGGCCAGTAGTAGTCCTCTCTGCATTGCTTGGTGCCTAGCAACCATCATCAGGGCCAGTATTTTCATCCACTTTCCCTTTGAAGTGTTTTCCAGTTTCTTCTAGCCGGGGTATGAAATAAAAACAACCTGAGAGACACTTACCTCTGCATGTAATGGCAATAGCTGATTTTATGTACTTCAGGGCAAGCTTCCTGTGGTAGGAAACCCTCCAAATCATTCTTTATTATTCTAATATTATGATTTGGAATCCTTGAATTTAATCTCTTGGAAACCTTTCCCGTGCATGTGGTGGGAAGATGCAAGAATTTGTGTGCTCTGTATCACTTAGGAAAAATCACAGATCATCTGTGGGGAGGAAAAGGAATTTAAAAGGAATTAAAAAACAATGCAAAAGGATAATTTTCCAGAAGTTGTTCTTCGTATGTATTATCAAGAAGAAATGGTCTTGAATGCTTTCTAAATAAGCAGACAGCCTGCAGATGCAAACTGTTTTTCATCTCTGTGCTGCTCAGACCATAATCCTATTTTCTCAATATTAATAACTGCAGCAGCTTTAGGGGAAAATCTACTCTTGCAGCAGCTGTTAAACCAAAACTGCATAGCCTGGGCCTTCTGTGCAAACTGCTTCCTCTCTTTACCAGGTTGCAATTGGAAGGTGTGTTGTTCCGGTATCACCCCTTTTTTTTTTACTCTCTAAGGAGGGATATTGTGCCTGCATTGCTCGAACAGTATCAGGAGACTCGTAAATGTATTTGCAAGTGCCATTTGCCTGTTGCATAAGGCTGCTTTCCCCCATCCTGGCTTAGCATGATTACTTCTCTTGGCAGTAAAGTAGAAGAAGGAAATAACGATGTTGCTTTCTTTTAAATCAGAAAGCTTTAAAATGGACCGCATAGATTTGGTTTCTTTAGGTGTAACAGCTCAGCTGGAGCTTGCAGTTCACACAGGTTCTGCAGAGACAGTTCAGGCCATGCTGCAGAACTCGCAGTTGACTTGGACAATAGCAGCGCTTGCTCTAATGAAAACACAATTAAAACCAGGCAGGAGCCTCAGGACTCCTACTATAAGTTATTTAATTACAGTTCATGGAGGGCCAGTGAGATGAGATCATTGCTGCCCATATGAGACTCTTATGGTGATGAGTTATTTTGTGAAGATGAAATGGTTTACAATAAAAAAATCTCAATCAATCACCAGTTTTTGGAGCTAGAACCTCAGGCTGTGTAAACTGGTGTAACCACACAGATTTCAATGAGACTAGGTTATAACTATTTAAAAACAGGACTTTCATGTCAAAACCAAACTTAACTGTGGTGAGGGTGGGGACCAACCAACAGCTATAAGCTCCTCTTCCCTGGGCATTTCCTTATTTTACTGCTTGCCTGCAGTCTTTCCACCTAAATAGTCTTGTTTCTTCTTTAACAGTCATACCAAGGAAAAAAATCTATTTGTGCAGTTACAGTACATTTTGGGAGACTGCCCTCAGGCACTGATTGATGTAGCACAAATATAAACTAAGGATGTATTTCTTGAGTCACATGAGTATCCTGTTTGAGTGAGAAAAGATCCTCCGCAAGTATTCTTACAGATGGTGACTGAATTTTGCCTAATGGAGGTTTGGGGTTTCTTATTTGGTTACCTCTCTTGGCTGAAATATTGTACTCCAAATTGGGGTCCAGGATTTATTTTAAGCAAAATTAATGCTTACGGCTGTGAAATTAAATGTTACGGGTTAAAGTCTGGCTGTCTTACCCAATGAGATATACATGTGTGTTACCTCTCACTGAGCCAATGGTTGTTCTGTTTCTAGGCATAGATACTGCAATGCCAGTGTGTGTATTTTTAATTCATTTGGGACTTACCTGGAATGTGTCTGAGCAGCAGTAAAATTTTACGATATAAAGCTTATGCATATGGCAGTAAAAGGTCGTGTGGGACATCTGCTGTGTTTTTTTCCTTTGGAGTACCAGTCCTGTTTCAGAAGCATCTTCATATATTAAAAAATGTTGCTATGTATTGCAAATTATAAAACATAAGTAGTGCTTGCAAACCTTAGTTTTGGGGTGGCCTACTCTCCTGGGTTTGGCTGTAGGAGAGAAAGAATTTAATAATAGAGGGATTGATTATTCCTTTTTTTCTGGTTCCATAGTCTGTGGGATCCTCAGCGCATGAGGATAAAGGAGATCAAGAACATGATCATCAGAGTGTGCTTGTTAAAAAGTGGGCAAGGAAGGTGCCCAAGATGGCATCATCATATTTACCATTATATTGGTCAGGTATGTGTGAGGAGATTTACACTTGGGTCATCCAGATTCCTGCGGCATCCCATTTACACAGAGATGGAGGAACCGAGGCAGCAGGTGAAATTTTTTTGACAACAGCCTCATTTTTAAGACAGAAAACCCAGCAATTATGTCCTCTACTTCAGATCCAGGCTGGATCCAATATATTAGCTGTACGAATGTCAAACTGGAACAAGTGCATGTGTCATATTACTCACTTTTTATAACAATGAGCATTACCAGTTTCTGCAAGAGGAACTTTTTAGTTTCAGGGTGGAATTAATAGTTAAGTCAGAAAACACACAACCTGAAACAGCCACTGGCAGCAGCAGTGTCCGGGGCCCTCACTTGATGGAGTAATTCAGATTCAGGGCTTCAAACAGCTCAGTAACTTAAAGAGGTGGCTTCTCTACCAAGCAAATGCCCCAACCACCAAGTTACAGAATCATTCCTGGCTCTCTTCCTGTCAGAGATAATTCTTGGTAAGTGTAATTTGATAGTGTGGAACAGCTGAGGGGGACTGAATCCATGTGCACAGTTAGGGCAACCACTAGCGATGTACAAAAGAGGTTCAAGCCTGGTCTGAAATGACTCAATCGTTTTTACATGATGAGGTATCTCCAGCAGGAAACTTTGAGAGGCAATAATCCTGTAATCTATTTGCTAAGACATTCTTTTAAAAGGAATTAAGATTACCTTCTTAAATAAGCAAAGTAAAGATCTGCATTGGTATTTCCCAAACCTGAGACAAATGCTGTTGTTAATGCCAGTTATGCAGTGGGTAAGGGCTCCATTTTTTCTTCTAGAATCCAGAATATCCTTATCTGTAAGAAAAATTAGTTGCCAGCTCTTGCACTAGGAAACCAGGGACTTGTTTCATGCTTAGATGCAGTTTTTTGGGTCTAGATGGAGTATACCATGGTGCCTCAGTGTTAAAGTTAATAGGTGGTTCCACCTATTTTATCCACCTGTGTTTTAACTGTATATTCTTCTGCTGCTGTTTCATTATGATCCTCTGTGGACAAAGGATGCCCACCTTTGCACCAAAATACTTGTAGATGACTTCTCTTTGCAGTTCCCCGTATAAGTGGGCAGAAAGAATGATGAAAGCCACTAATAAAGAAATACCATTTGCGTTATTAAACTGCCTTTGTTGTTTCGCAATGCCTCAAGTGCAACAGGAAAAAATTTGGAAAAAGGCCCGTATATGTTTCACCGGGATGTTTCAATTACTTTAACCCTTATTCAATGAACTTTACTAAACTAAGTGCTTAAAAGCCTTATAAATTGTCACAGGAATTGTGAGCAGCCTTTTTGAACCTGAAGCAGGCTAATGAGAACCACTGGTTTAAAGGAACCAAATAACTGGCTCAAATTAGTAATGAGACAAGAGAACATTTTACTTGCTTCAATAGCTTGTCTGAAATGAATTGGTGGCCCCAATCCAGTTTCTAGTAAATGTTTCGCTGCTACAGTAATAGTCTCTCTATAAATCATCAGCAGTGCCCACATCAGAAAAGTCACCACTAGTGTTTGACCATAATTGGCTGAGTGAACATGTTCATGCAGGATCGTCCTCAATGCCTTTCAAAGGAGTTCTGCTTTGCTAAATGTTAAAAAGCACTGGCAAGGAATATGAAGGGGGGAGAGAGTGTTTGGTGTTGCTGCAGATGTTCTTTGGGTAAAACACCTAGATTTCTAATTCTGTAAAAGTTTCCTTTTTGTCCAAACTAAAATTCAATAAAAATGAAGTGGAGGAATGTAAAGCAAGTATTGAACTACCCACTCATGTCTTTCTTTTGTTCTAATGACTGATGTTTCAATTATTCTTATGCTGCTGCTTTTTCAGTGGCGTGGACAATAGTGTCAGTAGTAATTCTATTTTTAGGTGTTCACAGAAAATGTGTTCTGCAATTCTTTACTTTGTTCTAACACTCACTGGTGTTTTCTTTACCTTTAATACAGTAAACTTGTTGTATACTCTGCGATTTGTTCTGAGTTGGCTGCTATTTTAAGTTTTCCTTATGAGACATGCTGTCTTGCCTGCTGTCCCATTGTTTGCCCTGGGGAATCTCCACAATATGCATCCCTTAATGGGAACTAGTAAGATGTGCTTGGCCAAGCTGCCAGTTTGTCAGCTAAAAAGCCTTCTTCAGGGTCTGAAAAATCTGAAACCTATGCAACAACATGGGTATAATATCCACAGGACCGTGTTATTAGAGCACATAGGACAGCCATTACAAGTAGGTGAAACAGTTCGGATAAAATTAGAACTGGCTCTGTTCTTTACCAAGTCCTTGAACTGAACCTAGATCAGATTACTCTTGAAGTAACTGTCAAGTCTCTCACATATTTTTAATTGGAATCACTCATTCAGGACTCTGATATTTCCATTTTATTAAAGTTATTAAGTTTTGTTCACTTTCTTGTTCTAGTGCACTCTGCACTTCCTTGTTCTAGTCCAAGGCCCACACTGTGGAATGGCAGCTATTCCAGCCAGACCAGGCTTGGGAGAGACCAGAAATTTCCCCATGGAAAAATAATATTGAACCAACCAATTAGAGCAAAGCAAGAAACATAAATTCCCACATCTGATCTTGCCAGACTTCCTTCTATGTCAGAAGACCGAAGAGGTTTGGTAAAGGTTTGGGAAGTCAGCTATTTAGTGTGCTTAACAGAACCTCAAGTCTCCAATGGTTTGACTGTCATTGCTCAGAGTTAAAAAGGTTTTCCTTGATGGAGAGAACGATGCATATCTAGCAGCCAGCCACTTTTATAGTGTGCTCCAGACACAGTAGTATGCCATTAGCATTGGCAGACTGTTTTCTTAAAGGTCAGATGAAGTCAGAGAGGCGTATTCCTCAGTGATAATAAAACAAAGCCAGAGCTGACACTTCCATAGCGCCAAGGAAAACGCGGTCTCCTTTTGTGTGCATGCATGCACATGCACCTGAATCGGAAAGCAGCTCTCTGCATTCTTTTACAACACCACAATGACTTCATAAACAGTAGGTTCCACAGAGAAACATAATATTGGCTCTTGAAATGAGAATTTTGTTTAGTTTTCTTGAAACACTAATTAATAAGCATTGATGAGTTACATGCTGTGGCTAGGGAACTGTGGCCCATGCTGGTTGCATTTGTATATTTTTGGCTTATGGCAAATTAACATAAATAAAAAAATCATTGGAGATATCTGAAGGTTAATTCATTAGGAAGGATAAAATCATGGTACTTTTTGTTTTGCCTCATGCTACTTTATTTCCATATGCTATTCAAGGTAATCAATGAGTAAGGCTTTGGAGCGGCGTGACAGACAATGCTGAGAATGTTACTTTGATTAGTTTATTTCAGTATTTACTCTACAAACATATTTAGTTTAATTGGGGCAGTCAGGTAAAAATCAGAACAAGCAGAAATAAAAGAATGACCCAAAGGCACTGCCTTCACAGCAAACACTTTGTTGGATTTTGAATGAATGTTTTCTTTTACTCAGAGCTGCTGCTGCTGAAGTCCTAACTGGAGTAAACCATAGCAATCCAACTCAGTCACATCTGCTGGGTTGTATTACTTAGCATACAGACTCACAGTTTGGTTATGAGTTAAAAACCATGGGAACCTCCTGCAACGTAAAAAAATGAAGCCTGGGAGGGGCACAGAACTGGACATGAATTGCACACCCACTGTACAGAGGCATCAGTGGAGCAGATGTAATCACGTGGTGCTTCTCACACTGGAGGTAGGTCAGCAGTTGTGTGCCCATTGACTAAACCAAGGAAAAAAAGAAAAACAATCAACTCCAGAATAAAGTTATTAGCTAATATTCCCTGCATTATTATGATCATAGGATCTTTTAAGATCTTTAAGATCGTAGAGTCCAACTGGGAAGAAATTTTTCCTAATATTCAATGTAAACCTCCCGTGCTGCAACTTGAGCTTATTTCCTCTTGTCCTGTTGCTTGTCACCTGGGAGAAGAGGCCAAACCCCCACCTGGCTACAACCTCCTTTCGGGGAGTTGTAGAGAGTGATAAGGCCCCCTTGAGCCTCCTTTTCTCTAGGCTAAACAACTCCAGCTCCCTCAGCTGCTCCTCACAGGGCTTGTGCTCCAGACCCTTCACCAGCTTCATCGCCCTTCTCTGGGCTTTCTCCAGAACCTTGGGGGCCCAAAACTGAGCAAAAGATTTGAGGTGTGACCTCACCAGTGCCTAGTACAGGAGGACTATCAGGACCTCAGTCCTGCTGACTACACTACTGCTGACACAAGCCAGGATGCCATTGGCCTTCTTGGTCACCTGGGCACATGCTGGCTTGTGTTCAGCTGCTGGTGACCAGCACTCCATGATCCTTTTCTGCCAAGGAGCTGTCCAGCCACTCTGCCCCAAGTCTGTAACAGCACTGCATGACCAAAAGTGCAGGATCCAAAACTTGGCCTTGTTGGAGAGCTGTTCTTCCTTCCCATCTCCATCTAACATACTGGCAGATAATTCACTTCAGAAAGCTGCTTCCTAATGAGGCTAATCTTGGGAAACTAATGGAGTTTCCAGAACATCAATGATAAAATATATAATCTGTAGGAAAAAACAGTCTTATCATGTTGTTTGGTCATTTTCAAAATCAAAAATAAACTGTCTTATTACATATAACAAGACCTTCAGCACTAAAAAGAAAATAAAAATTCTAGCGAAGCTGAAGAGAACATAAGTCCTATGAGTATGTATCATTCTTACCTCTTGTTGCAGGTGTCTCTTATCTCACATTCTTGCTTGTGAATTTCTCAGCTAGTTTCACACTCATGATCTTCTGACTTCTGCACCTACATATGTCCCATTTGAACCACAACGTGGAGATGACTGTTCTGCTCCCAGTTCTGGTACAGATGCTATTGGCTCAATGAGAAACAGAACATAGAAACTCCTCTTTGGGCAAAATTCCATCAGGGTCCTTCCCCCTTCAGAACTCTGATGTGTGGGAGAGGGTAGATGCTCACAGAAAATGTTAGAGGGGGCTGGAAATATGTGCAAGCCTGGGTGATGGCTGGCCAGGGGGAGGTGGTCACGCAATGTAAGATGAGTTTCAAAAACTGAGTGGGCAAAAGAACATCAGGTGGAACTCGGTGAAGAATCATCATAGAAGTATGATAACTTCAGCCTGTACTCACGAGAGCAGTAAGATGCTTCTGTCCTTAATCTGAAAAGGCTGACCTTGAAGATAGAGTCACAGGATAAATTAGGCTACTGGGGACTTCTCAGGGTCGTCTGGGCTGAGCCACCACTCAAACAGAGTAACCTCTTTGAGGTTAGATTGAACTTATTGCTCAGTGCCACGTCCAAGTGAGCTTTGATCATCTTCAAGGATGGAGATTCCACAGCCTGTCCATTTGACCACATTTGTGATGAAGTGTTTTTATTAATATCCTACTGGAAATGCTGTGGTAAGGTTTTCTATATATATAAACTCTGGTTTGAGTTACATCCTGTGATCACAGAAAGCAGATATATTTATGTAGTTGGAAACTGTTTGCAATTTATTTTAATAATTCAAACTACTTCAATACTAATTTCTTTTCATTCCATTCTATTTTTTTTATGGCAAGCTATATTTACAAAAGTAGAGGAAATACTTCCATTCTAAATAATTTTGAGGCATGTAACATTAGGAGAAAAAACAAATGAGGTGTCTGAACTCTTAGGAAGTAGACAGCTTGTTCTTTCATACTTAGTCTTCATTGTTTGTGTGTTTCTTTGGAGTACCAAAATGGAAGGTATTATTTCTTAAAGAAAAGATTGGTTCTTTTTCATTAGCATGAGTTTTTTATGAACATATAAGGTCATGTGATTCTAAAATTGTACTAAAAAGCTGAACAAAATCCAAAACACTTAGATGTATTATTTTTATGCTAATATATACCTGTGAAAATCATACTGTTCTCTGCAGCAGCAAAGCCTATATAGAGAGGAAATTGTTATCTAAATATCTTTTCAATGTGCCAGCAATGAAGTATCTGTATGTTTAACTCTGTTACGTAGGCAGTGAAGGACTAGGAATCAGATTTCAATTTTTATTTTAGATTATACCTGTTTAACAGGTTTTATACTACATTTTAGAGAAATGTGTCATTTTCAATTGCAAACACATAGAGGTAAAAAAACTGCTAGAAACATTTCTCTCTTTTTTGGGGCTTTGGTTGTCCAGTATTTCATGGTGTCTGCTGTTTTCTCTGGTGTAAATACCCTTACATATATATAGATATTTCTTCTGTGGTTTTGCTTTCTTCAGTGAGACTCTTCTAACCAAACAGCTGTCTTTCCTCCTTTTGCACCAGCTCCTTGATTTCCCCTTTGCTCACCTGTACTGCTGCTTAAACTGACTTAATTTTCCTAAGATGTGCCTGCACACTCTGCCCTTCCTTTAGGGAACTCAACATTCACTTCTTGTAACTTTATTTCAGTTCAGAGCCACGGCTGTACTTGGATGGTGTCCATGCTCAGAACATGCTGGACTCCTCCCTTCTATAACCCTTCCCAATAACAGCACTTTTCCTTTTATCAAAATGGAACTGATGTGAGCTGCTTGTTGTTTGAGTAATCCCCAAAGGGAGAATGTTATGGTGCCAGGTACCATTGCTTTAGGAATGAAGATGGAACAAAGAGTGTGAAATGGAATATCTGAGATGATGGCATTTTAGTCGTGTGAGGAAAAGCTATTTTATAGTTAGGAACCGGCTCATAATCTTCATCATAAATACATTTTCAGCTTGAATATTCCTAGATCTTCCATCATTTCTGTCAGTTTCTTAGATCTCATTAGAGGAGGGTAAAGATGTGTCCTGGAAATTCAGGGAACATGTATGTCTCATCTAGATCTGATGAAATAGCAAGCACAATTAG